>NW_024340695.1:3505183-3581011 GCF_902729225.1 Pteropus medius | reverse complement strand
GGAGGGAGTGGGAGAGAATTCTGTTTTAATAAGTGGCTGTCAATAATATGTATATCCATATCTATATCTATATCTATGACTATCATAAATATAGCCCTAAATTTCTTCTGTTTTGGATTATAGTAACATTTACCACAGTGCTTAGCGTCCCAATATTTCTTTCCTATAAAGGGTGGGTGTTTCAATCACGTTGTGGTGTATCTACTAGGTTATATTGCCATAACAAACAATTCCCAAGGCTCAATGATTTAGAATAATGTGTATTTCATGGTCACTTTGTATCTGTATTGTGCATCTATATTGTTCATTCAGAGATCTAAATTGGTGGAGGAGCCACATTGGGAACATTGATGATCACTGTGGCAGAGGAGGAAATTAATTTGATGAAGTGGCACGGGCTCTTAAAGCTTCCTTTTAGAGTTGGCATTTCTGTTTTCATTCACTGGCCAAAGCAAGTCACATACTCATGCTAGGCTCCACAGGGTCAGAATTATAATCCTACCATGTGCCAGGGATTAGAGAACTAAATATTGTTAAGCAGGCTGAATAGATGAGATATATAGTTTAGATAACCAGAGATCATTTAGGTGAGGTTAAATTCGTGCAAAAAATGAATTGTTTTATGTTCAGTGCCATTCTGAAGCATACGAAGGCTCTTGTGACTGCATATGATTTATATAACTTTATTTTCATTTAGTCTCCCTGAAACATCTAGACTACGTGGTAATGAAGTTGCAATTTGAAAATTTATGTTTTTCTCCTAGAAGATAGGCTCAAGTGTAAAAGTGGCAGCCAGACAAATTTATGCAGGTGAAGGAGTGATTGACAGTATTAAGAACTCCATCCTGAAGATGAATCAGACCACTTTAAGCACAGTGTGATGATACATGCTCGGCAGAATTTTGAGGAAGTTCTGCCTTTGCCCTTGTCCCTGAGATCAGGCTGTAAGTGTGACATGGAGTAAATATGCTCTTCAGATAATGGAGTTCCCAAGCATGGCTACTCAGACTATTTTCCTACACTTAACAAATTTGCTCCAGCCCACTGAATACTTGGTCTAGGAAAAAAATGAAAAATCTGGTGAAATTTTGCTATCTCCATATAAAACTTGAACCTTGCACCATCAGACACAGATATTTGAGTTCATGCATACTGCTATGTGGACTGCAATTTAAGGGACATTTAGGAAACTTGATGCAGCCAGTTATGGATCTTTTACCTCTAACCCCAAGGATTAGTACATCTGTGAGATTGGATTGTATGCAAAGACGGGTCATGGCTGTTGAGGATGTTGGCTATATTTCTAAAAATAAACTTGTTTCATCATTCTTATTGCCTTCCAAATTGAATATAGGAAAAATTGTCCGAGACATCCTAGTGAAAATGGCAAGAAAGTTAGAATATTAATAGCCTACTGATTATATAGATCACTTTGTGTGTGAGAGAATAAATCTTTCTAAGCAATAAACAATTTACCTGAACCACAGTAACAGATCTTAAAAAAAGTAAACATAATTTGGCATTTTTCTTATAGGTCCATGAGTCCATAGAATGGTGACTACTTGTCCAGTTAGAATGGTCAAGAATATACTTGAATTCCAGAAGTATTTAGGTACGAATTTAGCAGTGGTATGAAGACCAGTTGCTGAAATATTCTTTACCAGATGCCTGTACTTTAGAATCTTGGGCCATTTGAATGATAGAGTGGTGGTTTCGTAGCCATTAATTATTTGGTTTACCTCAAGCACCAAGTTTACATAAACTTACCAGTACATGGTGAAATCTTGTTGGGCGATATTTCCTGCTTTTTCTAAGAGATCTTAATTCCTTGATTTCCTCTTGTCCTCTGAGCTTTAGCTTCACATGAATTTTACCAAATGCCAACAGAACATTTTTGCATAAAATTCTAACTCTGCTTTCAGTTTTAGTGTGACTTCAGAAAAAAAGAGCTCAGACTTTCGTCCCTTGTCTATTTTTTTTCCCTTTGGTGCTTGAAACTTGACGTTATATAGGGAAATAACGCAATTGGATGAGATACTCTCATTTTGGATTAGCCTCTGTGTAGAAGACTGCTTTAACTCTAGTCTTAGGAATGTGGGATGCGCTGTGGTTACTACGATTCCAGATGCCCAGTCTAGTCATGAGTAACCCCCATTCCAGAGGAAGCCCTCTCCGGCGCCAGCATGGAAGTCAGGCCTACAGTGGTGGTGGGTGTGGTGTGAGGCAGCGGGGGCTGTTCATTGTAGGAGTACTGACCTAACTCTCCCCCTGGGCCTAAACCTCAGGGTCAGTTGGGGCACTGCTGACACTTAACAGACTGTCCTAGGACTAGCCTGGACGGGAACCAACCTTCCCTCCCCAGGGGGAGGGGTGAGTCATTGCCATCAGGACACTCATCCCTTAAACCTTTCCTTAACCTCAGAAATAATTCTACGATTGATGCTGGTAACATAGCTCCTCTCATAGTTATGCTAGAAAAATAAAATGAGCATTTTGAGAAGTAGAGGGTTCTTTTATGAGGCAGTAGGGTAAGCCATTAAATCCAGGATGGTAGATTCTGCTCATTCTCCTGGAGGAGGTAGTATGGACAGTGCCAAATGCTGCTGACGTTCAGGAAAGAGGAGGACCGACAGCTCACTGTGGGATTTTGCAATGTGAAGGTCACTGGTGATCTTGACGAGTGGTTTTCGTGGAATTGTTGGCGACAAAAACTTAAATGGAGAGGTTTAAGTGAAGGATCAGAGAAATTGGAGATTTTTTTTTCTTTTAAAGGTAGCAATAGCAGCAGTTTTTATGCTGATGGGAATGATCTAATAAAAAGGAAAAAATTGATGTAGGAGATAGAGGGATAATTGATAGGGAGAGGAGAGGTTTTCACAAGTTTTGCAATGAGGGAAAAGGTAAAAATATTTCTTCATGATGATCTAATAATGACAGCTTTGTGTCATTGAGATATGTTTTCAACTGGTTTGTTCAAGTGTTGTATTTTAGTGATATCAGAATCTCAAATAGCCTGATCCATTATTTGAAAGCTAGTACATCTAGATTTTTCATGTTGAGGGTAAAATGACAGAATTTGTTAAAAAGACTGACTTACAGTAAAAAGGCTTCATTACCATGAGTTTGATTCTTTTCCCCAGCATATGATGATATTTGTCACTAGTCCCAGAAAAAATGATTATATATTATTGGGGTATATTTGAAAACCATATCTAAATGCTATAGGAGAACCTGAAGAAATGCTGTCAGAATTGGATGCTGTCAGAGTGGATCGGGAATTGGTTCAATTTGCTAACCTTTCTGCTTTCATGTTTGTGTTCCTTGACTTAGCATCTGACAGAGAGCTTTGAAAGTGATCTTCAATGAAAAATCATCCTAAAATTTTTGGATCCTCTGCTTAATTCAATTATGAGCTCTCTGAAAGATCCATCGTAGATTGCCATTCCTCATATCTACAATTGTGATTTAGGATTTTACTGTTTATTAGAAATAAAATATGAGAAAATAAACCATCTATCTGTGGATGGAAACTGATCTAGCTTGACATGGAGCTGGATGTCTTGGTGAAAAATTGCAAATGGTATTCTGCTTCTCACTTATAGGTAACTTATCATTTTTATTTTCAAATTATATTTTTATTATTTAATATTGAGATGAGCCTTTGTTTCTTTTTTTAACTTAAAATTCATAGCATTGTGTCAATGGACTACCCATCGTAGTCCGTTGACACAATGCTATGAATTTTAAGTTGTCAAAAGTTGGGGAAACACTAGGTTAGGTCATGCAGGGACATACAACTTTTGGAAAAATGTTTTGACTGTATTCAAGGTCAATGGGAAGCCACTGGAACACATTAAATGGGGGAATGACATGCTTTTTTAAAATCAATGTTTTTAATAAAGATCCTTTTTATTGTATTGGGAAGAGAGGTATAAATGTGGAATTAGGGAGGTCAATCAAAGGCTGGTCTGTTTGAGAGATGCCGGTCACTTGGACTTTAGTGATGGCAAGGGAGACAGTAATATTTAATATTTACTGAGTACTTACTATAAGAATCCTATGAAATAGATGCCATTATTGGTCCCAGTTTTACAGATGGGGAAACTGAGGCACAATGAAGCAAACTAACCCGTCCAAGGTCACACAACTGTGAGATTGGAGCCTGGATTTCAATCCAAGTAATCTGATTTCATAAATCATCACCTAAACTAACTTGCCTCTCTTAGATAGAGATGAGAATGGTGGATAAAGATATATTTAGAGATAGGATCAAGAGGGCTTGATAACTGATTGGCTGTGGGTGGTGAGGAAAGTGGGAGATGCAAAGTGACTCCCCTGTTTCTCCTTGAATTAACTAGAAAGATTCAGTATTTATTGAAACAGAGAAAGACAGGAGGGTACATAGATTTGGAGGGGAAAATCAAGAGTGCAGTTTGGCAGGTACAGGTTAAGATGCCTGTGAGACATCAAAGTGAAGGTATATTGTAGGTCCATGTGGAATTGCAACTCAGGAGAGAAGTCTGGGCTGGAGATATCCATCTGGGAACTGGCAGTTTATTGGAAATTATGGTTGTGCTTTGAGTTGGCTCACAAGCAGTGCAGTTCCTGATAGATAATGGGATGTCTTCAGTAATGCTGAAGGAATGAATTTGTAGAGGACCCATGGATCTTTGGATTTGGAGCGCATCATATATTATAGTATAGATTCCTGATAGTCAAAGTTTAGCTTTCTGGATATTAGGTAGTTAATAATGTCCACTCAAAACATTCTCATTTTTTGAAACTACCATGAAAGAAAAGCACTCTGAAAAATATACATTTCAAACACATATATGAAAACTGTCTGTTTAATGAATCACTGTAATGAGCTGGATTCTTAGTTTGCTAAGATATAAATATCATTTTTTAAGTTCTAGAACTCAACATTATTAACTAAGATGATATTGAAAATAATAACTTCTCATTTAAATATTAATAACCTCATATTTGAGTTACATTTACGCATTTAAAAATTTAAAACTTCAAATTTAAAAAGTTATAAGAATAGTACAAAGACCTCCTATATTCACCAGTTATCAAAATTTTTTTACATTTGCTTTATTATGCCATCTCTCTTTATAAATACATGATATTTCCTGAACTTATGTTGCAGATATCATTTTCCATTACTTCTAAATACATAAGCATGTACTTCCTAAGAATGAGCTCATTTTCATATATAGCCAGAGTACAATTTTCAAATTCAGGAACTATAATATTTTGATAATTTGCAATCCATATTCAAATTTCTTCATAGCAATTTTCCCCTCAATAGAGGATCCAACCGAAGAGTATATATTTCATTTAGTCATTATGTCTCTTTAAGTCTCCTTTAATTTGGATGGTTTCTCAACCTTTATTTGTTTTTCAAGATGTAATTTTTGAAGGGTATAGACTTATGTTTTCTAAAATGCTCCTTACTTTAGGTTTATCTGATGTTTCCTCAGGATCAGATTCATGTTATGCATTTTTGGTAGGAATACTATAAAAGTTAGGGTTGTGCTGTTCTCAGTGTATCATATCAGAGGGCAAATGATTCCGGTTTATCTGATTATTGGCAATGTTAACTTTGGTCACTTGGTTAAACTGGCATTTGCCAGTTTTATTCATAATAAAGTAATAATCTGTCCTTTTATAATATTAAGTAATCTAAAAGAATTAAATTTTAAGGTAAAATTTAAACTAAAAGCTACATCTCTAACTCAAAACCTGTTTTGCTAATTGCCAGATCCCTAGCAGGAAGATGCATTAAAGAATCTAGGAGCCAGCTAACGGAATCTGGCTTGGGGACCAGTGTTTATTTGTTCAGCTTCTAGTATGCATTTGTTTAAATTTGTCAATCACAGCATAGGGCTGAGTTGGAAGGGTGGTGGTGTGAGATCATATTCATGGTGTGATTCTAGCCCATTCTGGTAGACAGAAGAAAACAGCTGGTCTTTGTACCACCCGTACTTCCCTAACAACCCAATTCTAAAGAGAGATTGCCTGATTATTATTATTATTTGGATATGCATCCACATTATTTTGCACAAATTACCATCGCCTTATTCCTCTCTTTTTATGGATTCTAATATTCTTAATACCCTGGAATTGGGTATTGGCTTTTTCCCTTGTCTCTTATTCACTATGTTTATCAATCTTAGAATGCCAAAATAGGCCTTAAAACATCAAGAATCTACTTGTATAAATATGAAGAAATGTGCAACTGAGCTTGTTTTCATTTATTCTTGAATTAAATTAATGGTTATTTCTCAGGCCTGTTATCATCAGTTTTAACACAAATTCTGTTACAAACGTAAAAACAAAAATACAACATACTTGTGTAAAGCCTTATGTGTATTTCATCCATTTTTATTTCGTAGACTTCTAATGAGTCATCTAGTATGAATTTTGGCAGACTACTGTTAAAATAGTGTAGTTCTGTGATTTTTTAGACTTTGGGACACATTTTGCTGTGTCCCACATCTGCTCAAATCTTGTGACAAATTTACCAAAATTCTTGCTGTATAAAGACTGCTCTAAATGGGAGAGATTTCAGAGAGAATTCCTTTTAAGCATGAATATTTAAATAAGACCTTTGTGCTTAACTTCCCTCCTGTAAAAATTTGCTTCCTAATCCTGTGTCTCCTAGTTATTTACCCCTCAGTTGAATTTTATTGGTTTAAAAACAATAATGGAAAATTTATTCCATTCAATCATGTCTCTGTGATTGACCCTTTAGGTAATGGAATTAACCACAAAAAAGGAAAGTATGTTTTATGCTGTTCAGTAGTATATCAATTTTGGTAAAAATCAATTGCCTCACTTACTATAAATTGAATTAAGAAATATTGAATATCTAGGTTGAAACAGGAACCTCATCTCATTTGGTCAAGTATTGAGATCGTACACTTCAAAAATATACATTGCTAACATTAGCAACTAATCTTAGCCTAAGAACAGGTTGAATACTTTCAGTGCTCTTAGAATGTTTTTCAACTAAAGTCAGAATTGCAGATTTTTTTCCATAGCTTGAATACATTGTGCTTTATAATAAATTATAAGAAATTTTCTTGCACAACATTGTTTTAGACTATCTTATAGTGTTCAGCAAGACACTTTTTTGTAGGGAATATCAAAGGACCCTAACAATTTCTAACGTTTCTATAATTTCACCTTTATGAAAAGAATATCAGTTAATTTCAAATTGACCTCAAGCATTACTTAAAACTAAGGCACAGAGGATATATTAGTTGGGATAAAGACTAAGATACTGTAACAGAGAAACTAAATATTGTAGCTTAAAGAGTGCAGAAGCATCCTTCCCTTGTGCTATAGTCCAGTGAGTGTCGGCTGGTGGGCAGGTCGGCTTCATCTAGTCAGTCAGGAAACCACCCTCCTTTCATCTTGTTTCTCCATTAGTTTCTAGAATGTTGTCTTTCTTTGTCTTTGCTTGGTTGAAGCTAGGTTTTGGGCACATCCGTGTACCAGTACTTAGAGAGGGAAGAGAGCATGAAGTGCATGTCTGATATTTAAGGTCCAGACCAAGAAATAGTACACATTTATTCTGCTCACATTCCTTAGTCACATGGTTACTGAATGTAAGAGAGGCTGGGAAATGTAGGCTAGCAGTTGTGTATCCAGTTAAAACTGTATTACTATGTAAGAAAGAGTGGATATCTAGCTCCACAGAGAGGTTGGACCAGGTCACACAGCTAGTAAGTGGAAGAGTAAATGGGATTCAAACCCAGACAGTCTTGTTTTTTAAATATTACCTTGAAATATTGTTTCACTTTTCATTGCTGTATAACAATCATCCCAAAATGTAGTTACTTTTTATGATTCTGTGAGTTGGCCGAGCAGTTAGTCCATTGCCTGGAGTCACTCGTGTGGCTACCTACATTCAGCTGGCAGATGGGTTCACCCGGAGCTGCAAGTGGAGCACCTTGATTTTTCTTGTGGCTTCTCCACTTGATTTGCTTAGACTTCCTTTTAGCATTGTATTTTCAAGGAAGCATTCCAACAAGGAGTGTTCTAGGAGCATGGAAATAGAAGCTATAGGGTCTCTGAAAGCCTGGCATTGGAAACCATACATCTTCACTTTTGCTGCATTCTTTTGATAAAATCAAGTCAGAGGGCCAGTGTACATTTAATGGGTAGCTCCACAGCTTTATGAGAGTAGCGGAAAACTCTTAATTGCAAAGAGTTAAGGGGATGGGAGCTACTGTTGTGGCTATCTTTCTAAATATTTTACCACAAATACTAGGCAATTGTACATCTCAAAATCTAGGTCTGGAGACCACCTAGGGAAAGTACAGTCTGAGAGATCCTCTGATTCAGGTGAGAAATTCATATAAGAGATATATGGGACCTGTGGTCTTTCTATTTTCATTCTGCTGTCATGGATTCTCACATCCTTAGAGGCAAATTGATGTTAGGCGTGTGGTAGATACTCCTAAGTGTTTATTTAAGTAAAGTAATTTTATACCGAAGAAGTAGTGAGAATATTCCTAACTAATAAAATCAGGTAGTAGTGGGTGCTAACAAAAAGGTTGGTAGTGGATGGTTGGAATTTGTGATTTTGAAAATCTGGGTGACATTTGTCTCTGCCTGTTTTGTGGGAAGGGACATTTGTAGGAGCCATGGTACTTCTCTGCTGTCATCTCTGATCTGGTGAGAAATGTGACCTCTATATACCCATCTGTGGGTTCTTGTAGGACACAATTCGACTCTTAGTAAAAACAAAATTCATGAAATAGTGGAGCATTTTAAAGAGGTTTTACTAAATCATACAGGTAAATCCCCAGATCTTGAAGGTGGATGATCCCAATTGTGCTGAATTATTGATTTTCAAAACTAGCTCAACATTTTTAAGTCTCTTTTAATATGATGATGTTTTTCTTAGAATAAATTATATAGCTCTTTTTTGTCCTTCGTTTTACACATGCTATCAAATCTAACTTTCAAATTTCCTCCTTTTTTTGGTCAACGAGGTTTATAATTTTAGGCAAAGTAAAATTTCCTGTGGATTTGAGTGAGCAGTATTGCTGCTAGCAGCTGTTAGTTGACCTTAAGTATACTATCTAGTGTTTAATATTTGTTGATTATATCAAAAGGTTCTGTATGGTTCAACCCAATTTTGACACATATATCCAACAATGATGGAGCCCCTGAGTTTGTGTATGAAATGCCTTTGGAGTTTCTATATGCTATATTGCAAGAGTATATATCAGAATCAGGGTAGAAAACTTTCTCCTTCTGGTTATGATATAAAAGAATAGGAAGAGTATTTATCACCATGGTAACAACTAAAAACCCAGATTAAATCAAAATTATTCTTTTATATGGGGCGAGGTCAATGAAGAGGGGTGAATACAGGGAACCTTGAAAAACTGAATTCTAGGTAAAAATAAGTAAGTAAAAAAAGAAGCAAAACTGACCTATATCCTCCTTTCATGGGTGAACAGAGAAGTGTGGCAGCTTCTATAATTGGGGGCATGTCATTGCTCTGGGTTTGGGCTGATGGAGTTGCAAACCTCTGCAGCTATGGGGAGAAATTAGTCAAGCCTTTGATTACTCTGTGGGCTGGTGGGATAGATTGAAATTTGGAAGAGCCCTAAAGACAAAATCAAATTGCTTGGTCCCCAAATTCTCCTTCTCTCACTATCTTTGAATATTCTTGAGAAAGTTACAGTGGTCAAAAAGCTGGAAAGCAGAGAGTAATCATATTGTTTCACACATTCTTATGGGAATGCATTCCAGGATTATACCAGAGTTGAATACAAAAATAAATAAAAAATTGCTGTAATTACAGTTTCCAAACCCTTCCCAGCTTATATACTGGTTGTCAAAAACTCTGAGGGTCTGAGATTTTACCACACTTGCAAGCTAACAAGCCTGCCACAGTTTCATGGATGCTGGTAGAAGATACAAAACTCCTGGGTCAGAGATGAAAGATAGTTTAGCACTTGCAGCCATGGCAGGAGCCAGAGAATCAGTATATTAGCATTGGTTCCTCAAGGCCTAATTCTCACAGGGTGATGCAAGAGAGTCAGACAATGTCTGAACATGCAGTTGGTTCTCTTATAGGAAAGGAAATTAGGGAAGCCAAATATTTTATAAGGGGCTATAAACATACCTGCTGTATGTTCTAAGTGGAGATGCCTTCTGTGTCTTCCAAGGCTGTTTGCTAGACAAACATCCCTGAAAAGATAGTCTGGAAAACTGCCAGTCTGGAAAACAGTTGGCATCTCTGCTTATAAGATGTGAAGAAATGTTTGAGACTCATAGAAAATCAAGTGCTGATGATCAGAAAGGCAGTTGTACATAGGGCAGTAGGAGTTTGGGGCCAATTACAAGTCAATATAAACTAAATAAAGCTCTTAATTGAATGTCAGCTCCTCAATTCAGCTGCCTGATAGAGGAGGATTTTTACTTTCTGGAAGAAAGTCACAACAATACAAAAATATTATATTCAGTCTGGAATACAATAAAAAATTGAGACATGCAAAAAGTAGGAATATTTGATCCATAACTAAGAAAAAACAGAGCTATTAGATGCAGACTCATATATGACATAGTTATTGAAATTAGCAGTCAAAAACATTAAAATGTCTATTATAAATATGTTAATATAATTTATAGGAAAAGATGGATATAATGTATGAAAAGATAGAATATTTTAGGAGAGAAATAGAAATTGTAAATAAAAACCAAATGAAAATGATCAAATTGAAAAATTTCTGAAATAATAAAAAACAGTGTGGGGTTAAACTGATTGGACATGCAGAAGATCAGTGAATTGAAAGCCATATTAGTAAAAACTACCTAAATGAAGCAGAGATGTTAAAAAACATTTCAAAAGAGTGACTCGTAGGATAATATTAAGCCGTCCACAATAATGATGTAATTGGAATACAAGAGGAGAGAAGAAACAAAATGGAGACAAGAATTTTCCACATTTGATGAAAATTTTCAACTCATGAATTCATTAGACTTAACAAAACTCAAATAAAACTACATTTATATGATCTGGGTTAGGCTACTATAAACCAAAGATAAAGAGAAAATCTTAAAAGTAATCAGAAAAAACAACCAATGATAGAGAAAAATCAACAAAGCCCAAATCAGATCTTTGAAAGAATTAATAAGATTAATGAACTCCTAGCAAAACTGACAAGAAAAAAAAATCTCCCACAAAGTTTTAATAGTAGGAGTGAAAGACTGGATGTAACAATGGATCTTAGACAAAAATATAGGAGAATATTATAAATAACTTTATATCAAGATATTTCACAATGTAATTGAAAAGGACATATTCCTTGAAAGACACAACTCATAAAACTTACACAAGATATAGAAGCTATAAGTAGTCCTTAAAAAGCAAAGAACAAAACTGGAGGAATTAGATTACCTGATTTTAATTGTAAGATTAACTATAAAGATACAGTAATCAAGACAACATGACATTAAATTAAGGATAGACAAATAGACCTATGATAAGATCTATAGATCTATCATACAAAATGGACAAAAGATCTGAATAGTCATTACAGCACATGAAAGTTCTCAACATCACATTATTTTTTATCGAGAGAACGAAATTTAAAACCACAATGAGATGGCACATTGCATCTACCAGAATGGCCAAAATTAAAGAGATTGACAACATTAAATGTTGATGAGGATGTGTAAAGACTTGAACTTTCATACTTTGCTACTGGGAATGTAAAACAGCACAACTATTTTGGGAAAACAATTTGACAGTTTTTTAAATAGAGTTAAATATATAACTACTTTATGACTCAATAATTCTGCTCCTCGGTATTTAGCCAAGAGAAGGGAACATATATGTTCACAAAAAGACTTGCACAAGAATATTCATACCAGCTGTATTTATAATACCCTTGAACTGGGAATAAACCACATGTCCATATATATAGGAAAATAGAAAATTGAAGCAGAAAAATATACAGTGGAATTCTGTATAGCAATGCAAATGAATAAAGTATTGCTAATTGCAAGTGTGAGCAAATCTAAGAGATATAATGTTGAGTGAAAACAACTAGAGCATAGAACCGTATTATTTCTTTTATATTAGTTGAAGTCAGGGAGAACTAACCTACAGAGATCAGAATAAATATTGCCTTGTGGAGATAACTGGAAGGAGCAAAGTAAACTCTCCAGGGTGACTGAAATACTTTGTATCTTGATTGAGGTTAAATGGGCTTATGTAATTGTCAAAATTCATCAGAGTGTACATTTACTATCTGTGCATTTCAATGTATGTAATGAAAATTCAATTAAAAAAAGAAAGAAAAACCAGAATCACACTAAGGAATTGAATGTTACGAAGAAAAATAAGAAAAAATACTCTTGTAGCCCATGTTCTATAATAAAACATAAAATTTTTTCAAGTTTAACTTGGGCTAGTTATTATTTCATTTTAAAAAAGTATATTGGCTATATCTTGTGTATGAGACATTCTTTAGGAATTGGCACATAGGGCAAAAAATAGCCTGGCTCTTATATGCTTTACATTTTAGTGGAGGTGAAGAATGTGTAGGGAGTGGGGTGGGAGAAGAAGCAAACTATAAACAAACAACTTAATGGTTATATTAATTTCAGATATGTACCATGAAGAAAATTGTGACTGGGAGAAGGAGGAGAGGAAGAAATATTTTAGGTCAGGTAGTAAAGGAAGACTTCTTTGAGTAGGTAATACTTGAGCTGAATCTTAAAGGATAAGGAACCACTGTGTGATCCGTGGGAAGAGTATTCCAGGCAAAGCGAACAGCCAGTATACAGGCCCTATAATGACAATAGGCATGGCATGTTGAAAGAACTGCAGTAGGCCTGTGTGACAAGAGCAGAGAGGGTAAGGGGAGAGGAACAGATGATATGGGTGACCTTGTATCTGCTGCTGATGCTATGTGGATTCTCACTTATTTTTTATAAATAATATAAATGTTCCTGGCTGGTGTCCAGATCATTTTAGGCATACATAGAATTTGCATGAGAATATGTCTTACAAACTGAAAATAAGTAAATGCTGTTTATTATTGCTATTATTTTTAATTATTAAATATTCGTGTGTTTTATCAGTTAACCCTACTTAAATGCTTTTTTATTGCTTAGTTATCTATATTATAGTGGAACAATTAGAAAACCAAAGATAAACTTAAAAGAATAATAATAAAAAAAGCCCTGTGGTTATCTTATTACATAATTCTGGATATCATCATGTATATTAATCAATCATGTTGTAGTGTTCTGGAAATTGATATCACTATATTTCTGTGTGAACTTAATATATACTACAATATTATCACTCTACAAACATATACTAACTCAATCCTGTAATCTTGAATATTTAGGTTGTTTTCTACTCATTATAAGCAAATGCACATCTTTGTGCTCATCCCTCATAATTTTTAGGATAGATTTTTGGAACTTAAGTTCTTTTTGATATAAATTAATTGACTTTCCCAGTGTCCGTACCAATATAATAAACCATTTCAGTGTAACTTTTTCCTTTATAAAAGTTACCTGGAAAAAATGATAGTCTTTCTATTGTTTTGTAGGCACATTCTGAACCAGGAAATGTGCTATTTTGGATTTTAGGAGATAAACTCTAAGACAAAAGCTCTGTTTGAAAAAAAAAGAAGAAAGGTTATGCACCAGTGGAAAAGCCATGGCCCAGGGGTTGACCCATTCTGCTTGCTTCTTCCTGTTTGACTGATGTGTTACTGGAATCATTATGTGGTTGTATTATGAGGGGGAAGAATGAGAAGGAGGTAATGGGCAATAGGGTGAAGGCAATAGATGGAGAAACAGTCTAGGAACAGGTCAAGGAAGACTGTAATGAGCCTGCTGTGGTAGGAAGAATGGTGGCCCCCAAAGATACTCTGAATTCCCTGAACCTATGAATATGTTACTACATGTGGCAAAGGAGACTTTGCAGATGTGATTTAAGTTATGGATCTTGAGATAGAGAAATTGTCCTGGATTATCTGAGTGGGCTTAATATAATCATAGGGGTCCTTATAAATGAAAGGAGAAGACAAGAGTATCAGAGGCAGAGAAGATGTGACAACGAAAGTCGAGGTGTCAGCCCAGGGGGCAGCCCAGAAATGGGAAAAGGCTAGGAAAGCGAGTCTCCCCTAGAGCCTTCAGAAGGAACGCAGGCCTGCCGACACCTCGGTTTGAGCCAGGGAGATCCAGTTTGGACTTCTTACCTCCAGAACTTTAAGACAATAATTTTTTTTTTTTAAGCCACTATGATTGTATTCCAATTATTCTAACTGTGTTAAGTATGGATGCCAGAATTAATGAGGGGGCATTAAGTTTTGTGATTTGGAAGAATGTGCATATTTTGCAAAATAAATTTACTCTCTGAGTGGAGAGACTGTCAGAAGAAGGTAAAGTATGTGTTAAACCGTACTTTGAGTAGTAAGGAGCTAGACAACCTCGAAGGCTACTTCCAGCTTCAGTATTTCTGCTATTGATATCACCATCCTGCTAGTTTCCCAGATTGTATATATCTTGCAGTTTACATCAACTTTTCCTTCCTTCTCTATGCCTAAATCCTATCTTTTTTTCCTTTTACCGATTCTGTTTCCTCTTTGAAAATATCTCTCTGTGTCCACTGAATCTATCTAAATTGTTAGAATGATTTAGAAAGTTGATAAAACTGCTTGATGATGTAGCCATTAAAAATTGTAAAGAAGTGTTAACATGGCAAAATTTGTAAATTTAACGTGAATATAGAAAATTATATCATGTATAACTAAATCTACAGGGGAATTGCCCTTCTCCCCAGCATTCCATATATGGGGGAAAAAAAGGGTAGGAAGGACATACCCCAAATGGGCTGAGTTTAGATGGTAGAAATATGGTTCTCCCAAGGTAGATATTATTTTTTCTTCTCTTTTCTATAGTTTCTTTAATGAATATGTATCATTTGGAAAATGAAAACATTTTCAAAACATTACCAGACTGGAATCCTTCCAACTGAAAGGTATCTCTGGAATGCTTAGGGACTGTTGCCCTCTTTTCTAAATATCTTTATAGATCCCCCTCCTCATTCTTTATCTTCAGGCTTCACTGACAGAAAAGTCCTTGCTCTCCAAAAAGACTTTTCACTTTATCTCCCTTGTGAACAGAAACTCACTTCATTCACCCCTAGATCCTGCCTGACGAAAAGGATTAACCTCTTTCCTAAATCATAACATGGTACAGAATGGCGGTCCCCACACAGCCAGGTCTCACTTCCAGTGGCTCCTGAGGGCCTACGGCCAGAGCGCTAACACCATACAGAATCTTTCCCTGACTCCTTTGGGGTCTGCCTCATGTAAAGAGAGCAGGGGAAGATGTAGAAGGATGAAGTCAGATGTTGTCCAGCAGCAGCTTATGCTAGAAGCAACATAGAATATAGCTCTACAGCTGCGAAGCTAGCCAAGCAGCCAGCCACGTCCACAGCCGCTGAGTCTCCAAGGGGAGCGGAGCCACAGAGCCAGATGTTACTCCTAGAAAAAAATATTGCTGCAAAACTTGGCCTCTGAATGGTGCATCTGTCCAAATTATCTTCTATTTGGTCATAGGTAATGAAAACTCTGCTAAGAAGGTCTGGAAAAAACAAAGAAGAAACATAACTTGACAATGAAAAGAAAGTCACGAAATATACATTTTTGCCAAGACATTTATTTTGTAGTTTCTCAGATTTCTTAGCTTGAATTCATACTGAAATGTCCTTTCTGGGAAGAAAAGTGTCTGTTGATCAGCTGCTGACACAGCTGCTTGATTCTACTTTTTATATCCATAGGACATGAGGAGGAGCCTTAGTTATACCTTAGAGGAGAGAAAGAAGACCCTTCCATGCCCCCGATTCTAGACCTCTCCAGAATAAGCCTTCTCCTACTGTTAAGCCACTATTCTTTCCAGTTCTGCTGGGTATAGTCAAACAGGTTGTTTATTGCCCAACGGTGGCTGATTGAGGAATTAGAAGAAGGCTAGACTCTTGCCTGTGTTCCACACACTAGGCTGTGCCCTGCACAGATCTGTGTTCAACTGGGAGGGACATCTTTTTATAACTAATGCAAAGATGCTGTCCACTTGCCAAGTACTGTGCCCACTGGTTTGCCTCTGTTTAGATGGGAACTCTTTTCCTAAGTTAGTGTTCGTAAAGTGTTATACAGGCTTATCGCTCAACCTGACCCCATCTCAGACCTTCAAACTGGAACCACTGCTCTCTCAGTTGCTGGGCTAACAGCATCCAAGTCTACAGGATGACTCCATCCTGACTGCAAACCAGGGAGTTTGTAGGACTCTGTCCAGGGGTCAAAGTATCAGGTCTGGCCCTGAATTTGTTTCTCCATTCTTTTCAGGGAGGTTTTGCCCCGAGACCCAGGATCTCCACTTGTACCTAAGATATAGATTCTTGTCTTATTTTCTGAGCCAAATTGGTATTTCAGATACATGCCTGGTATCTTGGTCCCTTTAGAGCAAAAGAACAGTCTTGGTCTGGCCATCTGCATGCCAGAGACTCAAGCAGTACTCCTGCTCCTCAGTCTGGCTGCTGCTTCTAGTTTCTCCAATGACCCTATTTTGCCTGGATGTCAGAATGTGATCTGCTCTAGGGTGAATCTCTTCCTATTCCACTTGCCTCTCTGGATGTTCCTGCCAATCCGTGTTATGTTCTGGAAGTCAGCTGCTTGGACCACTTCCTTTCTCTATTGCCTTAAATTCTCTGGATATTGTATTCTGTTTCTTGGGCTGAACTTGTCCTTGAGGTCTGGTTCTTTCCCTAGGGTAGGTCTGGATCAATGTCTGTTCTTTCCTAGGCTGCCTCAGGGAAGAGGGCACATACTTGGCTATCCTCTGAGAAGTAGCACTTAACTCTAGGAGGGGACAACTTTATGTGAGCAAAGAACCACTTATACATTATAATGAATACTCCTTGCTAAAAAATATTTCTCTACTAGGTGCACAGTGTCTGAATTTCTACCAAAGGCATCACCCCTCCAGGAGTTTTCTGGAAGGGTGAGGGACAATTACCAGTCAGTCACAAATACTTATGGCCATTAGTTAGTAACATCATTATTTTTTCTAACTATAGGAATCTGGAATAGCAGGTGGGCATGAGAGGTCTAGGGAGAGCAGAACAGAAGAGACCTATACAGGGAACAGGTAGAGGTAAGTGTTGAGGACAGTGTTTCCCATTTTTCTGTTTTAACCTGGCCCCTATCCTGGGCTATCAACTCACATAACTTTAGCCTTTTGTAGTTTGTCATGTCATGGGCGTTGAGAGAATATTGGACAAAAACATTGTCCTTTAGGGTCATGGAGAGAAAAGCAAACAGGATTTGGGTATTTTTTGGAACTGGGAAGAAAAGCTGAAGAACGAACTATAACTGTACCAGTTCAATTGATTATAATGTAAAACAGAGACCAAAAAAAAAAATGGCTAGTGTTAGAAATGAGTTAAGACTAAAGGTCAGGGAAAGAATGCAGGGTCATGGGTAGCTCAAGTATCAGTCAGTCCTCATATCACTAACAGTAAACTTGGAGTGTAGAGTACAGACTCAGACCTTCACATAACTGCTCACCTCTCCAGGACAGGCTGGAGTGCCTCACTTTCTGCATGTTACTAAGGGCAGTACAGGCTAATGAGGAGAGCTTAATATGTGAGTGATATTTCTAAGTAGGAGTTGAAGACCTTTCGGTGATATTCCTGAGGCATTAGGGTTGCTTTGTGGAAATTTAACAACTTTGGGAGGTGGTGATCCAGAGGGTGTCAGCCAGGACTGGATTTTCTCTAGTCCTGGCTCAAACACTTAACTCGTTGTATGTGCTTGAACTTTTTTCATCTGTGAACTGGGTATGATTGTACCTATGTCAGTATTGTTAGGATTGCGTGGAATCCTGTTATTACGTGATATGGTATTACAAAGCTCCAAATAAAATGTCCAGAAGAGGGTTTATGAATAGTGTCTGTATTTTGGAGGAATTTTTTATTTTACCACAAAGCTTACCTGGTGTTCCTGTCAGCAGTTTCTAAGATGTCCAAAGAGGTCAGAACACTTTCATTTTTGAATCTTTTGACATGTGAAGATATGAAATACAAAAGTAGATATATAATTTGCATGATGAAATTTAACAGTTGTTGAAATTTAACAAAGCAATGCTGTTAACACATGCACACTTGAGCGCATCCATATACACAAAGCATCGTGCAATATGAATGTGTTATTCATATAGTCCTGGTGCCCTACAGAGTGGTCCGGAAGGGACCCAAGTTTAAAGTTGTGTGGAGAATGTCTTTCAGTCTGTTTCTGTCTTTCTATAACAGAATGTTTAAGCTTATTTGGAGATAAGGTGAAAAGTATAAATTTGAGGCTTGGGCTAATGGCCCTCCTAAGCCCTCATGTGATAAGCCTCAATTGTCAGATACATCTGGATTACACAGACCATTATTCTGTTTTTTCTGGTAGAAATCAGAGTGTTTGTTGCTCTTCTCTGTGAGTAACAAACACACACAGTGTAGGTTAACCTTGTTTTTATTTCAGGAAAATCATAATGTGAGACAAGCCCTGGACTAGGAGTGAGGAGCACTGCATTAAGATTTGAATCCATGAACCAGTTTTATGAGATGTGGAGAGGTACTTTTCCTCTCCAGGCTTTGGTGCCTGTCATTCGAATGACAAGACTAGGATTAAATTTTCCTAGAGTCTCCACTGTAACTTTTCGTGATCCTCTGTGTGCATGGAGTTTGTACATGTGCATAGGGCTTTTAATCTAACAGAGTAAAAGATTTGATATGACAATTTTCAGATCAACTATGTTAATTATAAAAGTTAAAAAGTCAGTAGTTAATCACTAAATTAATTATAGTGATTTCTCCTTGAAATAATCAAGTTAATGGTTATCTTTAGATTTATTGGTATCTTCACAAGATCTAAAACATCAAGGAAAACAGTGAATATGGAGATGAAAAGAGTAAAGAATCAAATATGAAAAGACCTAAGGTTAGAAAGGGACAGGTCTGTGGTAAAAACCAATAACAATTTCTTCAGATGCAAACCTCCAGGACCCTATCAGATATTTTTGCATTCAACCTTTACTTCACTCATTTTTCTCACTGAGTTTCCTTTCTAGATTTATCTTCCTCTTTATCTTTGACTGTCCACTACCCCACTTTCATCTTTTAATTTTTTTTTATAAGGTTATAAGGTTAAGGTATATAGCATAATGACTTGACTAAATGTCTTGCAAAATGATTACCACAAGATTAGTTAACATCCATCATCTCATATAGATGCAAGAAAAAAAGTTTTATTTCTTGCGATGAGAACTCTTTAAGATTTACTCTCTTAACATTTTTAAATTTTATATAAGGTTTAGAATGACAGATGATGGAATATTCTTGGGCGAGTAGAAAATCATATCTATGATGCAGTTATAACTTCTTGTTGTTTGTCTCTGCCAACAGTGATCAGTTGGAAAGTGGGAAAATATTTTCCAGTAAATAACTCACATATTTGGACATGCTTACTTGCTTAGATGAAGGATGAGAAAATAATGAATAACTTTGTTTAAAGAGAAAGTTAAAAGTGTATATTTAAGGTTATTTGTGAAAGTGATTATTATTAAAAATAAGAGAGATGTCTATTCAGACAAAAACATTAGAAAGAAAAAGAACAAAAATTGTGCTATAATTTAAAGTCTGAGACTGCTGGTCAAGTTGGCGGAGTAGGTAAATTCTATGCTTGCCTCCTCCCACAACCACATCAAAATTACAACTAAACTACAGAACAACCATCATTGAGAATTGCCTGAAGTCTAGCTGAACAGAAGTTCTATAATAAAGGATATACAGAAGAAGCCACCTTGAGACTGGTAGGAAGAACAGAGACAAGGAGTAGGCAGGCTCTACACTCATGGTGTGGTGGTTAAGAAATGGGAGGCATAGCTTGGCTGCAGAAGTCCCTCCTGAGGAGTGAGGGGTCTCAGCCCAACACAAGGCTCCCTAATCCAGGGTTCCAGTGCTAGGAAGAGAAATCTTCATAACTCTGGCTGTGAAAACTAGCAGGGATTGTGGCTAAGTGAGACAGAGGGCCGCCGGAGTCCCAGATACTCCTCTTAAAAGGCCTATGCATAGACTTGTTGACAGACTCACTGCTTTGAGCTCCTGGGCTGGGGCAGTAGTTGGAAAAGCACTGGGGGTTTATGGAAGAACTGAATTGTCTGGGTGAGGGCTGGAGGGAAAACTTTCTCCTAGACAGAAGTCTTGGCAGATGCCATTCTACCTTTGTTGATCCCTCCCTACACCCAGCCTACAGATGCAGGAAGGTCATCAAGTCTGAGTTTCCATCAACCTGGCTAACACTCTTCGCCCCACCTGGTGATTTTCTGAGACCTCACCCAACTTTTGGGTCTATCCAAACCACTTTCAGAGGCTTCTCCGTACAAACAGGCTGTCTTGGCTCATACTGTGGACTTTCCTAAAATTTCTCAAAGGTTCACAAACCCCAAATAAGCAGCATCTGGCCTCAGCATGCCCCATACCTCTTGCTAAGTAGCTCCAAGCCTGGCATTAGTGGTATTCAACCTTGGTTTGCAGCTTATCCTCTCACAGGCATCTCCAAGCCCAGCACAAGGGACAACCATCTGCAGAGCACAGACATTGGCTTACCTTGGTCTGCACCAGAGCCCCTCCCAAGAGGCCCAGAACGAATACACCTGCTGGCCAGCTTCAGACCACACCAGAGTACCACCTAAGTACCTTCACAAAAGGCATGCCCAAAGGGCAGACTTGGCAGAGCCCCACTAAACTGAATCCTGCTCAGTGGGGTTAACTCCTACACAACAATTCTTCCACCGTAGTCATGGCCAGTCTTTATAACGAATCAGCCTGAGGGTCAGTCCCTCTCATTGACATTCGAACAGCAATCAAGGCTCACATACAACCCACACAAGAAACACACCTGAAGCACCTGGCTCAGGTGACCAGGAAGACTGTACCCCTGAGTCCCGTGGGATACCTCCTACATAGGGCCACTCTGCCAAGACCAGGAGATGTAGCAGCTCTACCTGATACATAGAAACAAACACAAGGAGTCAGCCAAAATGAGGAGACAAAGAAACATATCCCAAATGAAAGAGCAGAACAAAACTCCAGAAAAAGAACTAAGTAAAATGGAGACAAGCCATCTACCAGGCACAAAACACTGGTTATAATGATGCTTAATAAGATTAGGGGAAGAGTAGATGAACTCAGTGAAAACTTTAGCGAAGAGATACGAAACATAAAAATAGAGATAGAAAAAACTAGTCAGAAATGAAGAATATAGTAATTGAAATGAAGAATACATTAGAGAGAATCAATAATAGATGAAAAAGACAGTCTACTGAATGGGAGAAAATATTCACCAATGATACACCTGATGAGGGGTTAATATTCAAAATTTATAAAGAACTCATACAATTAAACACCACCAAAGAAACAATACAAATAAAAATGGGCAGAGGACCTGAATAGACATTTCTCCAAAGAGAACATACAGATTGCCAATAGACATATGAAAGGATACTCAATGCCACTAATCATCATAGAAATGCAAATTAAAACCTAATGAAATATCATCTCACACCTGTCAGAATGGCATCATCAATAAATCAAAAAACAAGTGTTGGTAAGAATGTGGAGAAAAGGAAACCCTCATGCACTTCTGGTGAGATTAAAAATTGGTCCAACCACTATGGAAAAGAGCATGAAGGTTCCTCAAAAAATTAAAAATAGAACTACTTTCTGATTCAGCAATTGCACTTCTGGGTATTTATTGAAGAAGTCCAAAACACTAATTCAAAAAGATATATACACCCCTATGTTCATTGCAGTGTTATGTATAATAGCCAAGATATGAAAGCAGCCCAAGTGCCTATCAATAGGCAATTGGATAAAGAAGTGGTACCTATATACTGTATACTATTACTTGACCAAAAAAAAGGGATGAAATCTCCCCATTTGTGATAACATGGATGGACCTAGAGGGTATTATGTTAAGTGAAATAAATCAGAGAAAGACAAATACTATCTGATCTCACGTATATGTGGAATCTAAAGAGCAAAATAAATGAACAAAAAATCAGAAACAGACTAATAGACATAGAGACCAAACTGGTGATTGCCAGATGGAAAGGGGGTTGGGGAGCTGAGTAAAAAAGATGAAGGGATCCAGAAGTACAAATTGGTAGTTACAGAATAATCACAGAGATGTAAAGTACAGCATAGGGAATATAGTCAATAATTTAATAACTGTATTGTGCCAGGTGGGTACTAGACTAATCAGGGAGATAGCTTTGTAAATTATATAAATGTCTTGCTATTGTGTTATACCCCTGAAACTAATATAAAATATTGTTGAATGTCAACTGTAATTGGAAAACAACAACAACAACAACAACAAAACCCTAGTAGTTTAGATGAAGCAGAGGATTGAATCAGTGATTTCAGGACAAAGTAGCAGAAAACACCCAATCAGAACAGCAACAAGAAATAAAAATCCAGGAAAATGAGAGTAGTTTAAGGGGCCTCTGGGACATTAAGTGTACAAACATTTGTATCATAGGAGTACCAGAAGGAGAAGAGAGAGAGCAAAGAATTAAAAACCTATTTGGAAGAAATAATGATGGAAAACTTCCCTAAACTGGCAAAGGAAATAAACATACAAGCCCAGGAAGCGCACAGAGTCTCAAACAAGATGAACCCAAAGAGGCCCACACCCAGACACATAATTAAAATGCCAAAGATTAAAGACAGAAAATTTTAAAAGCAAGAGAAAAGCAATTAGTTACCTACAAGGAAGCTTCCATAAGATTGTCAGCTTATTTCTCAAAAGAAACTTTGCAGGCCAGAAGCGATTGGCATGAAATACTCAAAGTGATGAAAAACAAGGATCTACAACCAAGATTACCCAGCAAAGCTATCATTTAGAATTGAAGGGCCAAGAAAAAGATTCCCAGACAAGAAAAAGCTGAAGGAGTTAATCTCCAAATCAGTATTATAAGAAATGTTAAAGGGACTTCTTTAAGAAGAAAGAAAAAAATGAATATAAATATGAATAGTAAAATGGCAATAACTACATACCTATCAATAATTACTTTAAATGTAAATGGATTAAATGCTCCAATTGAAGACAGAGTAGCTGAATGGATAAGAAAATAAGATTCATACATATGCTGCCTATATGAGACCCACTTTAATTGAAAAACATACACAGACTGAAAGTAAAAGGATGGAAAAATATATTTCATGCAAATGCAAATAAAAAAGCTGGGGTAGCAATACTTATATCAAACAAAATAGACAATACAGACTTTAAAACAATGGCTATAACAAGAGACAAAGAAGGACCCAGAAATTCCACCTCTGGGTATTTATCCAAAGAAATACAAAACACTAATTTGAAAAGACATGCATTTCTATGTTCATTGCAATATTATTTACAATAATAAAGAGAGAGAAACAATCTAAGTTCCCATGAATAGATGATTGGATAAAGAATAAGTGGTACATATATATGATGGAATATTAGTCATAGAAAAGAATGAAATCTTGCCATTTACAACAACATGGATGGACCTAGAGGATATTATGCTAAGTGAAATAAGTCAGACAGAGAAAGATAAATACCATATGATTTCACTTACTGTGAAATCTAAAGCTCAAAATAAATGAATAAATAAAGCAGAAACAAAATCAGAGAACATTTTGATGGTTGCCAGATGGGAGGGGCATTGAGGTGAAATGGGTGAAAAAGGTGAGAGATTAAAATGTTCAAATTGCCAGTTATAAAAACAGTCACTGAGATGTAAAGTACAGCATAGGGAATATAGTCAATAATATTGTAATAATTATGCATGGTATCAGGTGGGTACTAGACTTATTGGGGTGATCACTTCATAAGTTACATAAATGTCGAATCACGAAGTTGAATACCTGAAACTAATATGATATTGTATGTCAACTGTAGTTGGAAAATTAAAAAAAATTATTTAAAAAGTCTGAGAGATAAAGAATATAGCAAAAGGCATTTAATAGAGTTAATATTTTTAGTTTACTTGAATAAAAATGCCTTTTGGCTGGAGGAACAGATTTCTTTATAAAATACTATTTACATAAGTTATTCAGAGATAATGAGAAATTTACTATGATTCCAGAATCAAGACAAATCTTAGGGTAGGTTATGGGTGTGGCAGTCATAGTTTTCAAATTTCACCCTCAGGAGTTTTATTCCTTTAGATCCTGAAGATCTGTCCTTCTGAGGTCTCTAGTTAAAATACAAATATTTCCGGAGAGTATTGTTGGTCCTTTATGTTTTTTGAGGGCAAGACAGACTGGAGGAGGAGACACAGGGGCATAATCTCCCCTATTCCACTGATGTAGCTAGAGAGCTGTGTTACCAGGAGCTGTAGAAGGCTAAAAGCAGAGGGCAGAACAATGACTTGTTAATTCAAATTCTGAGGGTTATCTTGATCAAAAGGGCAGGGCACTCATTCTTGGAAAGTGAGTGCATAGATTCCAGGGAAAAGAGGAATGACCCTAAGTGCGTGGAATATTTGACATCACTATTCATAGAGATTTCTTTTGTTCAGAACTGAATCCAGCCTACTGTCTAGAGAAGTCACTGAGTGCATCTGGGGAACTAAAAATTCAGTTCATGCCTTTGCCTAGCAGGTCACTGAGTATCTTTCTCCACCTAGTGGCCAGTGTCTTCGAACCACAAAGCTAAAAGACAGTTGGTTATTATGGCAATGAAACAAGTAAGGTTTTTTTTGTTTTGTAATACAAGACTATCAAATCCTAGAACGAAGAAGATATTTAAGCATATGTTTGGAAAAACCTGTAGGCGTATTAATAATTAGGTTGGCTTGCATAGCTTTTGTTGTTCAGATGACATATTTTGCATTCTGGTGGAGCTCGTGCAGTCAGGAATGCTTGCTGATCAAGTAATACAAATGGAATTACAGCTTGAAGCCAATTTCATATTATCAGATGTTCACAACCCACTTTTCAAGGACAGAGAAAGATAAGAAAAGTTTAAAAAATATTCAATTGTTAGTTTTATGCGAAGTTTGGATAATCAGTCTCAGTTATGCTCCTGGTATACTATAGGCGCTCAATAAAAGAACCTATTAAATTGTATTTGATAGATTCCCCTGTACCTCAGTTTTTAAATTGTTTCTCTTTTTTCCAACTAAAATCATATTTCATTAAAAACAAATACATCTTTTTAAAATATTCATGTAATGAGCATTTTTCCAGTTGTTTTTATGTTGGTCTTGGCTGAATTTGACCCTGTTGAGTACTCCCTCCTGGAGACTTTTCCTCTCTGCTCTGGTTTCCATGACACCACTCTCTTTGTCTTCTGTGTGCCTGGCTGGATTAATTTTCGTATGCTTTCCAACGTCACCTTCCTTTCATGGTCCCTTAAATAACTACTGTGGCCTGAGGTCCTTCCTACTCTTAGCCTTCTTTTCTCCATTCATTTTGTCTTCCTTCAAATTATACATCGGTATTTGAACTCTAATGTAAATGCTGGTGGTTCACAAGTCTCTATCTCTAGCTCTCAGCCATTCTCTCCTGAGTTCTAGACCTAAGTTCTTGTCTGTTAGATATCTCCACCACAATATCTTTCAGGTATCTAGAACCCTGTGAAATCCTAACTGAGCTCATTTTTTTTTTTGTGCCCTTCTGTTACTTACACTCTTGCTTGCATTTTCTACCTAAGTATGTGTCATTATTATTCAGTATTGAGGACCCAAAGGATGAATGTTGTTTATCTTTCTACACCATAGAGTAGATTCTGATAAAATTAATAATAAGAACTGTGATTTATTAAGCAATTCCTATTTTTCCATACACTTTGCTTAGTGTTTCAGACATTGTACCAGATGATTTCTGAACCCTTGCCATATTGCCTACATCAGCTTGATTTTAGTGCAACTATGGTAGGAAGTTCTGTGCTTGTTGCCATCACCTCATTTCAAGGACATGCCTCAACTTTCCTGCCTCAGGGCTTCCTCTGAAGCTGGGGAAGTCTCAGTGAACAAGCCAGTGAGGCTATGAGAAGTTAAAGCTCCCAGGAGTGAACCTCAACAAGTGAGAAATGGGAGTTAGTGGATAAATGGCCGAAGCTTCCCATCCTTTAGAGTCACAAATTTGAGGGCCGTTCTCTATTTACCTCGGAAGGCCACTTGCAGGATTGAACCCTAGTTGCTAGAGGAGAAACCTGTCAACAGTGTATTTTTAGCTAGCCAGGTGTTTCTCCCTCCTTTGCCTCCCTCTCCCTTGCTCCCTGGGAGCACCTCCTAAACAAAGGAGTCTTGTCTCAGGCTCTGCTTTTGGGAGAACCCAAATGGAGACACATATTTAATCCTCACAATAGGCCTTGCTGTGAGATAATACTGAGCTTAGCCCCATTTTGTAGACGAGGAAGCTGAAACATAGAGAAAGAAGGTTACTAAACTCATCCAAGATTATTCAGACTACTAGTTGAAGAGCTGGGATTTGAGCATAGGCATTCGGACTCCAGAACCTTCTATTTGCCAAAACAGTGATCTGAGAGGCAAGTGAGAGAATGGCTGGGCAATTATAACTGATTGGTTATGATATCCATATATTACTGTTCCTTCAGTGTCAAGAGTTTTTTTTCTCAGCTATTTCTAGTTTGGTGATGAGAATTCTCAGGAGATTTTTGGTCTGATGTCTAGTAGAATGGAAAGATTCACAATTTTAAAGAATTGTACATCTAAAAAGAAAACAAAGTTGACTTGTGGTTTTTAACAAATTTAAAGGATATTCATGTTTTACAAGGGAAAATACACATGATTTCTGAAACTTTTTGATACTTTGTGTGCTCGAAGTTAATGTTTGGATGTTTTTGTGAATCTCTTTGTTTTAAAAACAGGTATCCAAAATGTTTCTCAGGTTCATTGTTAAAAGAGATATTTATTTATTTATTTAAAAATTTTTTTTTGGCGAAACAACCCTTGGTTGACCTCACAGATTGCAAGGACCTTGTCAGCTTACAGTCCCTTATTTTTTATTTTTTACACCTACAGCACCTGGTCTTCCTAGGTGGTCTCCCATCCAAGTACTAACCAGGCCCAACCCTGCTTAGCTTCCGAGATCAGACGGGATCTGGCTTGTTCAGGGTGGTATGGCCGTAGACAAGAGATTTTTAAATGTAGATAAAATGTGATTATTTATATTAATGTATGATAAGAATTTTAGAAACATTAGTGGTTCTTCCTATGATCATACTGATTCGGACAAAAGGAGAAATAAAAGATGGGAATTCATTTTACTTTCTAGTAGCAGATGAGTTTTGAAATGTTTTTCGAAATTGGAAATAGCATGAAGAAAAGGAACTGTGTGTCATCCTCAGTGCTTTAGATACGCAATCTCCTTCCACTTTCAAGCAGCCCTGCAAAGATGCTTGTCATTTATCTCATTTAACAAATGAGGAATTAAGGTTAAAGGACTTGACAAACCCCCTTTAAGTCATAAAGTTATTAAGTGGGAAAGCTGGGATTTAAACTCTGTTGAGTGGCTCTCCAAACCACATTCTTACTACATTGCCTGGGAAATAGACTATCTGACCAGGATGCAAGGATTTTGTAGATGCAAATTTACAGAGAGAAATAAAATTGTATGTCTTTCTAGATTATATGATATGTCACCTGAAGGCAGACAGTGTCATATAGGGTATGCACAAGTTCTGTTGCGGTAGACCTTGAGTTAATGTAGGTAATAACCTCCCTTGGAGGAGTTACCTCCAGATTTTCACTGATAATGTTTCCAGCTTATAGTTTTTATATCATAACATCTGAGTTGAGTAGATGTGATGGAGACCATATGTCTTCCAAAGCCTAAAATACTTACTATCTGGTACTTTACAGAAAATATTTGCTGACTCTTATTCTGTACTGTTTGGTGGCTGAGGGTAAGACTTGGAGCATTAGCTTCCTATGGCTTTGTTTTTTAAGATCATTAACATGTTCAATGCAAATACAGCGTACCCCCAAATACTAATATATTTGTACATTTTGTTTATGCATGCTATATTTTCTTCTCCACTTTCAAGATAGCACTATCCTGAAACTTTCATATTCCAGAGTCAGCTCCAGTAATAGAGACATAGGGATATGAGAACCGAATTAATACTGGAACTGAGTCAGTCTTTGAAAGCAATCTGCCTGGTAGGAATCATATTAACAGTCGTAATAATGGTGAGCTAGGACTTTGCCGTTTAGAAATCACTTTTGTATACCCAGTCACATTTAATCTTCATATTTAACTTTGTCAAATTATATTATTGTTACTCTCTTTAATATTTATTGATAAGGAAACTGAGGTTTTGTGAAATTAATGGACTTGTCCAAGATTTCCAAATCAGTATGTGTCAGAGCCCAGACATAAACTCAGTAGTTATTTATTTCTTTTTCTGGGAGGAGAGATTTTATTGTTAAAAAGAAAACATTTATGTTTTTACAGCTATAAGCAATAAGAATGTTTTATCAGAAAAGTGATGGGAATTTACATAAAAGAACAGTTTTTAGGATTTTGATTTTATTTTTGGATGGCTTTACTGTTTACAGTGTTCTTCAAGGCAACATCCTTTTCTCACCATAATTGCCAGTAGTTTTATGCCAGTGAAATTTTTGGCACTGAAATACATTCTGCAAGTAGTGACATATGTGAGTATACACTTAAATTATTTTTACTTCTATGAGGAAATATGTTCATTTGATTATAGAAAAATTTCCCATTTCAGTACTTTTTCTGAATGAAAAATAATATTTTAAACAAAGTACATAAAAAAGAAAAAAAAATCAATGCCCCAAGACATACAAATGAATTAACAGGGTCTTAACAAATGGTTTATTTGGCTTTGTAGTTTACTCTAAATCCTTTAAAATTATTTTGTTTATTTTTTCATATTTACAATTATAGGTATTGGTGATAGGGAGGGTATCCTGTGCCTTTATTAAGTTCTTGTTCTATGAAGAAGTTAGTACATGAACCAATAATTTCAATATAACTCAGGTTGATATGTGCTATCATAAAAATCTATGTAAAGTGCTGTGGTACTAATTAATTCTGACTGGAAAATGAGAATATTGTCAAAGAAAAGGTTGAAAAAAAACTGGATAAATAGATGTTTCTATCCACATAGAGAATATGCTGTGGAAGGAGGGAAGTTTGGGTGGTGGAGAATGAATGCCTGGATGAGTGGGATTGGGGTTAGAAGAAGTTATTGAGTTTGGTTTGGACATGCTGAATCACTAACAGTCTAGTGGGGGCTAATATAAGAAAACAAATAGCTGCAATATTCTGTGAAAGGGACCGTGATCAACAGCGTGGGTACCAAAAGAGGGCAGAGGAAGAGCACTAACTTTGACCAAGAGAAGAAGTCCAGAAGATCTTCCTGAAGGAAGCGGCCTCTAAGCAGAGACTTAAAGAAAGAGCAGTAGTTATTTGGATAAGGTTGATGGACCAGAGCCATCATGTATGACTATGTAGACACTACATAACTCCAGAGAATGCTGGCCACATTGACTCAGATGGGAATGGAGTTTCCTGGAGTTCTTCAGTACACAGCCTGTACAACCATATACACTAGCCCTGTATGGAATAGGTATTAGGTGTTCTAGGTAGAAAGGAATGAAAGAGGGAGGGGGTTCCAGACATGGTAGTCCAGAAGAGAAGATAGGGCTCTAAGGTAGCAGAAAGCACGACATGATCAAGGAACCAAAAAAGGATTTCAGTTTCTGTTGAGGAGTCAAAGATTGGGGTATGGAGGTAAGAGAGAAATGACCACAAATAAAGCTAGAGAGGTAAGTATGGCTTGATCATCCAGATAGTTGAAATCAAGGTGTTGGCATTCAAGGTGGAGAAAAATTGCTATATCAGGGACAGATTTAAAAAATAAGCTTGAGATGCTTACAGGAAATTCTAGAAAGTGATACCAAATAAAAAAATAATAGCAAACACATTGTGTTTATTATATTTCAGTACTGTTCTAAAAACTTCACATATAATAATTCATTTAATCTAAAGAATAATCCCATGAAGTAGGCACTGTTACTATCCCTGCCTCCCCACTTTTATAGATGAGAAAACTGTGGCACAGAGAGAGCTTAGATGACTTGCCCAAGGACACATAGTCCAGGCATTCTGGCTCCAGCGTCTGCAGTCTTAATCACCTCTACCTTTCAATAAGAAGCCAAATAATGGGATTGATTAGAAATCAGGCATAAAGGGGCATGTAGATGCGCATGGGAAATTATCAGCATATTAATGAATATTTATTGATGAATAAAATTTAATGAATACTATTGTTTTTGATATTCTGTTGATTTTCTGTTGTAATTCGTTTTTGCTTTTGCCTCTGTTAATTCCTTCCTACTGCTTTACTTTGGTTTATTTTGTTATTCCCTTAAACATTTTTTGAGCCCTATGTTTATTTATTTTCATATTTTACTAATTTAAGTATGTTAAAGCCACGAGTTTTCTTCTGATCATTGTTTTAGTTGTAGCCTATAGGATTTGATATGTACCATTCTTATTACTATTACTTTCTAAAAATTCTATAGTTTCTCTTCACTTACGAGAACAGGAATTTTTTTTTTCTAGGCAGAAGAGTCTTTATTTTCTGAATTTTAAATTAATTTCTAGTTTTATTTTATTATCAGTGAATATTACCTATATTATTTTTACTTTGGGGATTTATTAAGATTTTTCCTTGTTGATTAATATGTAATCAGTTTTAATGAATCTTCCATGGGCACTTGAAGATAAGATATATATTCTATTTTCAGATATAAAACTTGGTAGTATATCAGATCTGTATTATAGATTATGTTTAGGTATCCTATGATCTTATTTTTGTTCAAATTGGCCTATCTTAGAGATAAATTTAAATCTCCTATTAATGTCTCATATCCTTCTGTAATTTCTGCTTTATGAAAGTTGCTACTCTGCTTTTTTGTGTATAGATATTGAGGGAAAAAAGAGTAGACATTGAGAGGAAAAAAAGCAATACCTGATATCTGACTGTTGGTACCTGGCCTACATCTTACAGCTAGGCAATGATATTCTGCTGTCGAATTCACACAATTTCACAGAATACCAACATCAGACACAGTCATCAAGTGACCATGATGAAGATCAAACAAGGCCACTCCATAATCATGTGTGAGCAAAAGCAAAAATAAGAACATTGTGCAAATCTGAAAAATGACCACACATTCCCCTCTTCCGAATAACACAAGTGACTATTGCTTCATTACTGTATTAGGGTTCTCCAGAGAAACAGTAATGGTAGGATATATCAAGATTTATTGAAAGAGATTTATTAAGAGGGATTGGCTCACATGATTATGGAAGCTGAGAAGTCCTATGATTGGCCGCTAGTAAGCTGGAGGCCCATGAAAGCCAGTGGGTGGTAGAATCTAAATCTGAATGCTTGAGAACTGGGGGCCAATGACATAAGGCCTGGTCTGAATCTGAAGGCCCAGTGTCAGAAGACAGGAGAAGATGGATGTCCCAGTTCAAGCAGAGGACAAAGTCAGTCTTCTTCCACCTTTGTGTTCTATCCCGACCCTCCATGGATTGCATTGGAGAGGGTGATCTTTACTCAGTTCACCAATTCAGATGCTGATCTCTCTGAAAACACCCACACAGATACACTCAGAAATAATGTTTTACCAGCTATCTGGGCATCCCTTAGCCTAGTCAATTTACGTGTAAAATTAACCATCACAGTTACCAATTACAGCTTTAGTCCTATTCTGCACTCTCACCTCCTGGATAAATATCTGGTCATAAAGTTGTTCCCACTTTCAGATACCACACAATCCAGAGCTAAACCATACTTCCTTAAACCCTCCTCTCAACCACCTAATAGGCTCCAATTCTATAACAATCCCTGAGACATTGCGGTGTGGTCTTCCTTGTTGCAGTTGTATCAATAAACCCAACTTGGTTAGTGGGGATAAAACGTATTCATAACTGTTATATCTTCATTGTAAATTGCACCTTTTAGTGATATGGTACCATTCTTTGTTTCTTTTGATGCTTGAACTGAATTCTACTTGTGTAATATTACACCTCTGCTTTTTTTCTTCGTATTTTTCTGTGTTTTTAATTGCTTAAAATTAATTTTAGGCACGTCTTTTATATACAGTACAGAATTGGATTTTGTTTTGTTATACTATCTGAAGATCTCTTTCTTTTAATAGCTTACTTAAGCTTATGTACATGTATTCATTGAAAATATATGTTAGGTCTTAATTCATTCATTTCATATTATGCCTTCTGGTTTATTTAAAAAAAGTTTTAAAAACTTTTACTACTTGTAACATTTTTTTTGTCTGCTTTTTCCAATCGTAGTCTTTTCCTCTTGATATTTAGTAGTTTAAATTTTAAATCCAGGGGTTGCCTTTACCTGATACTCTTATCTCCCCTCTTATTTAACACAGTAACTATTCCTGTATGAGCAATAATGAAATTAATTTCTATTTTCTTCCTTCACTCCACCATTCACCTTCTAATTTTAGTTAACCTAGTTTACTTTTTGGTTTGCTGGAGTTTGCCATCTACAGGTTTCCTAAAGAAACTTTCATGTGAACAGTATTTCCTGAACTTTTGAATATTCAAACTACCATCAGTTCTCCTTGTTTGCAGGTTCTGTATTTGAGAATTGCCTACTTGCTAAAATTTGTTAGTAAACCTCGAATCCATAATCTTGGTATTTTTGCAGTCACTGGCGTATATATGAAGTGTCGAACAATTTGTCACCCAATGCACACATTCCTAGTAAGTGTTTCAGCTCTCATCCTGTATGCAGTGTATTTAGCATCGTATATTTTGCATTTACGTGCTTTTGTTGGTGATTTCACTGTTTAAAATGGCCCTTAAGCATAATGATGAAGTGATATCTAGTGTTTCTAAGTGCAAGAAGGCTGTGAAGTGCGTTATAGAGAAAATACTTGTGTTAGATAAGTTTCAGACATGAGTTATATGCTGTTGGCTATGAGTGCAATGTTCTATAATCTTCTAGTCCTGATTTAAAAAAATTTGTTTTAATGTAGTCCTTTTTTTCCCTCTTTTTATTTTATTTTGCATTTCGTTTGATTGATTTATTTAGTTTTTCATTTCTGCCCTCTCATCAGGGATCTCCAACCCCCAGGATGCAGATCTGTTAGGAACCGGGCTGCACACACAGCAGGAGGTGAGCAGTGGGTGAGAGAGTAAAGCTTCATCTGTATTTGTAGCTGCTTCCAGAGCCAGCATCACCACCTCAGCTCCACCTCAGATCGTCAGACATTAGATTCTCTTAGGAGTACTGATCCCTGGTGCCATAAAGTTTGGGGACCGCTGCATATCCTTACTGTGCTTTTCATAGTGTTTATTCATTCTTATATTCCTTATCGTTTAGCCTTCATTTCTGAAATAGGTTTGTCTTCTATTCTTTTTCTGAGTTCTGAGTTTAGTATTTCTCCCTTATAGTTTCAATGGTTGCATAAAGATTTAAAATTCTCAGTTGGAATGTTAGGTTGCACTTTTTATCTGCTTTGAGTCAATATTTTTCTGGCGTTTTCACTGTCTCTAAGAAGGTTTTCTTGCTCTTTTTCATCTTTAAAAAAATTTTTTTTGTAGTATCTTTGAGTGAATGTATGGCGTATTTCCTCGTTGTTACTTGTTTTAATGAGATAGATTTTCGTGATATTTAGCAAGAGGTTCTGTGGAGCGGGGAGGCCAGGGTAGATTTCCAGACTTCACAGGTCAAGGGCATCCTCTTCTGCTGCTTATATTAAGCCAAGACTTAAAGTATGGCTTCCTCTTGATCCCATCTTATTTCTCTCATCAGCCTTGGGATCAGCTAGTCTATAATCAACGGGAGCTAGAGCCTTTCAGCGCAACCCCGCCCTATTACAATTTTTATATTTGCTGGCTCTTTCTGAGATCATTTCCTCTCAGGCCTTCTCTGCACTCCTTATTCCTCCCTTCTGGTTCTGCTCCATCTTTGGGCAGCAGTTATTTGCAGTTTGAAGTTCTCTGATTTTTCTGTCTCCTAGTTTCATTGAAAATAAAATTTATGAGTTTATTTTTTATTTTCCTTGCTGTTCTTTATGATGGAAAGAATCAGAACTCAACTGTAGCTGTGTTCCCACCAGAATCAGAACTCTTCTGGGTTGGTGGTTCACTAGAATCACAATATATTATAGTGCTTGTTAGTTCTCAAATTCATTTGGTCCCCATACTTGAGTCCCCATTTCCTAGACCTGCAGGCTTATTCCCAAGCCACAACCGAGGTGATTAATAACAGCTATTTTTGAGAAATATAGAGATAAAGATTGAGACTAAAACAGATTATTTTTGATTTTTATATTTGTAACCCTTTTATGCTGAAAATATTACATCCTAGTGACATTTGTTTACTGTATTTAAAAAGTAACAGTGGCAACATTTCTACTATAAAAATATAGCTGAGTGCAGTTTGTCATTTCATGGCAGTTCTTTTGCCTTTCATATACATTCCTAGGGAAAGATACACTCAAAATACAATATTCTAGAGTCACTTGAAATAATTTTTCTCCATATATTCTTACTATCAATTTGATATCCTATTAGGTAAATTTGTTTCCGTTTGTTATTTTTATAGAGAACCCTTTTAAAACCTATTGTTTAAAATTGTGTGAGAACATCTACATGGCTCCAAAACAAAAACAGTAAAGAAGCACATTCAGAGACGTAGCTTTCATCCTTGTTGCCTGTACCCCATTCTTTTCCTCCCCTATAGGTAAAACTTTATTCATTTTTGGTTTATTCATCAATCATTGCTTTTTGGTAAATATACATATACACCTACCTTCATTCTTAGATAAAAGGTATCATATAATAAATATTGTTCTGTGTTTTGATTTTTCACATGACAATATATCCTGGCGATCATATCATTTCATACCAGCATATTAAGTCTCTCTTCCTCCTTTCTTCCCTCTCTCCTTCCTTTCCTCCCACCTCTTCTTTTCCTCTCACCCTCTTCCTTTCTCCTCTCTGCTTTCTTCTTCCTTTCTTTTTAAAATTGAGATCTAACAATAGATATACAGTAACGCACACAAATTCTAAGTGTTCAACTAATTGAATTTTTTTATTCATATGCACCTGTGAAACCATTACCAAATGAAGTTGTAGAAATTTATCACCACCTTAAAAGGCTCCCTTTTATGTCTTCCCAGTCAGTATTTCTATAGGAAATCACTATTTTGATGTCTATTTTCATTGGTTAGTTTTGCCTATTTTAGATGTTCATAAAAATGGAATCACACAGTATGTAGTCTTTCATGTTTGGCTTCTAACATTATTTATCCCTTTAAAATTTATCCCTGTTCTTGAGTATGTACTAGTTTGTTTTTTTCCAGTGCTGTATAATATTCAGTTGTGTAAATATATTACAATTTATTTATTCATCCCACTGTTGATGGAAATTTTATTATTTTTGATATTTTGAGAATATTTTATTTTCACATGCATGATCAACTATTTAAAAGACTATGTCTTCTTCACTGAATCGTCTTAACATCTTTGTCAAAAATCTATGACTATATTTCCATGAGACTGTTTCGGAAACCTTTATTATTTTGGTCTGTGTCTGTCCTATCACCAGTACTTCTTGATTATTAGAGCTTCATATTGTTTTGAAATCAGGTAACAGGAGTCCTCCAGCTTTGCTCTTCTTGTTAAAAATTGTTTTGATTGCTTTAGTTCCTTTACCTGTCATATAAATGTTAGAAATAGCTTGTTGTCTACAAAAAAATAGGATTTTTCTGGGATTATGTAGAATCTATAGATCAATTTGGGGAAAATTGAACAGTATATTTTTCCATTTATTTAGATCTTCTTTGACCTAATTTCGATTTCTTTGATCAGTGCTATGTAACTTTGAACATAAAGTACCTTTACATATTTTGTTAGTTTTGTACCTGAGGTGCTATATAATGGAATATTACTTGGCCACAAAAAAAGAATGTAATCTTACTGTTTGCGACAACATGGATGGACTTAGAGGGTATTATGCTAAGTGAATAAGTCCGATGGAGAAAGACAAATACCATGTGATCTCACTTATATGTGGAATCTAAAGAACAAAAGAAATGAATGAACAAAACAGACACAGATTCTAGAGACTTTTTTAGATTTAGTGGGATTTTTTACAAAGACAGTCATGTCATCTGAGAATATATGGCAATCTGTATAGCTTTTATTTCTTTCTTGCCTTATCAAATTGGCCAGGAATTATCTCTTTTATGCTCTCGCTCTTTATATGGAATTTAGGTGTTAGTCAGTGACTTGAGAGGAATTGATATGCCGATCATGGGGCTTGCTTTTCTGAGTTTCTCTTCCTTCTGTGATTTTAATCTTCAAGTTCTAGTTACTTTGATTGCCCAGCCTCCAAACTCTTTCTCCATAAGAGAAAAGATGAACATATTTTTGCTGGAGGTCTATTCCACTGCTTACAGGAAACTGGAAAGCAACCTCAGGGAAAGAGCCAGATGAATGTGATAAAGCCTACCACCTGTACCTTCCTTTCTTCATGCATCAAAGCTCCTCAGATCTTGCCTGTATTCATTCCCCTTTAATACTTGCAAATAGTTTGAAATATTTGTCTAGTTTTTGTAATTTTTTTCAGGGGGATGATTAGTTTGATAATAGCTACTCCATTATAGCTGCTATTGAAAGGTTTTAAATATACTTTTAAGTGAAAGAAACAAGGGAAATAAAAGAAGCTTATATCAAGGATTTATTTATACAAGTAAATTTCAGTATTTTCCTTTTTTCCCCAATTTTTAAAATGAAGTTTATTGGGGTAACATTGGTTAATACAATTATATAATTTTCAGGTGTACATTATCATTTGACATCTGTATATTCTATTTTGTATTTACCACCCAAAGTCCAGTTTCCTTCAGCTACCATATATTTGATTCTCTTTACCTACTTCACCCTACCCCTCTATATTTGACCCCCTTTAAGTGTCTACCTACCTCCTCCTCCCCCACCCCCTACTCTCTGGTAACCACTAGTCTATAGTCCATGTCTATGAGTCTCTGTTTGTCCTGTTCATTTGTTGCTTTTAGGTTTATATCCCACATATAAGTGATATCATGTGATTTTCAACCTTTTCTGTCTGGCTTATTTCACTTAGCATGATTATCTCAAGGTCCATCCATGTTGTCACAAATGGCAGTGTTTCCTCTCTTCTTATGGCTGAGTAATATTCCATTGTATATACGTACCACAGCTTCTTTAGCCAATCATCTATCATAGGACACTTTGGTCGCTTCCATATCCTGGCTACTGTGAATCATGCTGCTATGAACATCAGTGTGCAAATATCTTTTCGGATATGGGTTTTCAAGTCTTTGGTAAATACCCAGTAGAGGGATTGCTGGATCATATGGTAGATCCATTCTTAAGTTTTTGAGGAACCTCCATACTATTTTCCATAGTGGCTGTACCAATTTGCATTCCCACCAGCAGTGTATGAGGGTTCTTTTTCCTCTTCTCCAACATTTGTTATTACTTGGCCTGTTGATTATAGCTATTCTAACAGGTGTAAGATGGTATCTCCATTGTGGTTTTGATTTGTATTTCCCTAATAGCTAGCGATGTTGAGCATCTTTTCAAATATTTGTTGGCCATTTATATGTTCTCTATGGAGAAGTGTCAGTTCAGGACTTCTGCTCATTTTTTGATTGGATCGTCTTTTTTTTTTTTGTTATTGAGTTGTATGAGTTCTTTGTATATTTTGGATATTAGGCCCTTATCAGAGGTGTTGCTTGCAAATATATTTTCCCATTCAGATGGTTGTCTCTTTACCTTGTTGACAGTTTCTTTTGCTGAGCAGAAGCTTTTTAGTTTGATGTAGTCCCATTCATTTATTTTAGCTTTTAATTCCCTTGCCTTTGAGATCAAATTCATAAAATTCTCTTTAAGTCCATGGTCCTTGAGTTTAGTTCCTATGTTTTCTTCTATGCATTTTATTGTTTCAGGTCTTACATTTAGGTCTTTAATCCATTTTGAGTTAATTTTGGTGTGTGTTGATAGACAACAGTCTAGTTTCATTGTTTTCTTGACTGGGGTGATTGTGGTGGTCATTCTGCCATGCAAAGCAGTCTTCATTTGTGGCTTTCCAGTTTTCCCAGCACCATTTATTGAAGAGGCTTTCCTTTCTCCACTGTGTGTTTTGGCTTTTTTTTTTGGTCAAAAATTATTTACCCATATAAATATGAGTTTACTTCTGGACTCTCGATTCTGTTCCACTGGTCCGTGTGTCTGTCTTGCTGCCAATACCATGCCGTTTTGATTGCTGTCACTTTGTAGTACAATTTGAAGTCAGGCAGAGTGTTGCCTTCAGGCTCGTTCTTTTTTCTCAGGATGGCTTTGGCAGTTCAGGGTCTTTTGTGCTTCCATACAAATCTGATGATTTTTTTTGTTCTATTTCTTTAAAAAATGCCAATGGGATTTTAATGGGGATTACATTAAATCTGTATAATGCTTTAGGGTATATGGTCATTTTAATTATGTTGATTCTTCCAATCCAAGAACACAGAATATCTTTCCATTTCTTTGTATTTTCTTCAATTTCTTTTAATAGGGTCTTGTAGTTTTCATTACATAGGTCTTTCACATTTTTTATTAGATTTATTCTTAGGTATTTTATTATTTTTGTTGCAATTGTAAAAGGAATTATTTTTCCACTTCTTTTTCTGATGCTATATTATTAGAGTATAGGAACGCTATGGATTTTTGAACATTTATTTTGTATCTAGAGACTTTACTGTATTTGCTTATTGTTTCTAGTCATGTTCTTGTGGAGTATTTAGGGTTTTCTATATAGAGAATCATGTCATCTGCAAATAGTGACAGTTTGACTTCTTCATTTCCTATTTGGATGCCTTTTATATCTTCCTCTTGTCTGATTGTACTGGTTAGGACCTCCAATGTTATATTAAATAACAGTGGCGATCGTGGACAGCCCTGCCTTGTTCCTGATCTTAGAAGGAAGGTTTTTAGTTTTTCACCATTAAGTATAATGTTGGCTGAGGGTTTGTCATAGATGGCCTTTATTATGTTAAGGTATTTTCCTTCTATACTGATTTTGTTAAGTGTTTTGATCATAAATGGATGCTGTATCTTGTCAAAGGCTTTTTCTGCATTTATTGATATGATCATATGATTCTTATTTTTTAATTTGTTTATGTATCACTTTAATTGATTTGTGTATCCTGAACCATCTCTGTGCCTCTGAGAGGAAGCCCACTTGATCGTGGTGTATAATCTTTTTAATATGTTGCTGTGTTCGGTTCACTAGTATCTTATTTAGGATTTTTACATCTGTGTTCATGAGAGATATTGGTCTGTAGTTTTCTTTAGTATTTTCATTTTTTATATGATTTGGTTTTGTGTATAACTATCTAAAACACCAACCAGGTTGAGGGATGGCTGCTTTGGGATTAATCATAGATCTGCAGCACTGATACCATATGTTACCATTCCACAATGATTAGAATTTCCAAAGCAGAACCCCACAGTATGAACATGCACACAAGATACTTCAAGCACTCTGTGTTTGCTGTACTAACCTGATAACATGAGTGCTTATGTCACTATGCCTGTCTTTGGCTCTAGAGTCTGGCCCAGGTATTTTGACAATATCCTACTTTTTTATTGCTCCAGGCAATGACTCAGAAAGCATTATACAGACAGATTCTACCAAAAAATTGTTTATTCCTGTCTCTATATGAAATTCCCATTACTGTTTAAAATTTTTATCTCCAACCTTGAAATTCTTGACATTTATACTATGTCATAAAATGCTTCAGTTTGTCTCATCTTCCTTTTAACCAAGCTCCTCTGAGTATGTAGCTATGTACGTTTCACACCTTCTGGTTTGTTTTACACCTTTCTCTGATGACTCCCAGCATTTATATTCTCAATTTGATTTCAAATTTGTTCATACCACTCTTTACCAAACTACAGTGTTAGCTTCCATGCTCTGGGTCCCATGCAGAGTGTACATTTCTTTAAGAAAAGGACTTTGTCATTTATATATTTTGTGCCTTCCTCATATCTTAACAAAATCTGTGATTCACAGCTATTCCATGAAAGTGCTCGTCAGCTAAATTAGAGCTTCGTATAACATCACTTTTTAGTCACTATATGTATAGTTTTTCAAAATTATTTTTTTCAGATGTTATTGGAGTTTAATGTAAAATTAACTCCTTCAGTAAATCTGAAGCACAAATGGTGTTCTAAGGACACCATAAATTTGTTGATATTAATAGTCCATATAGTGCTGAAGAACAGTTTTGACTGATATTTCCCCAGGACCTTTAACTTTAGGGATTTATATTTTCAAAAGTGAGTAGAATGTAAATTAAATTTCAGATAATCATAATGCTAAGCTGTTTTGGAAACAGAGTTAATGGTGCAGTATGCATGTTGCAACTCGTAGAAGAGTTGAGCGCTTGGGTCATCTGGTGTCACGACTGGGGTGATTGTGGTGGTCATTCTGCCATGCAAAGCAGTCTTCATTTGTGTTCCATTAATATTTTGCCATTGGCCTTCTTGTGAGCAGATTAATTGCAGTAGAGAAGTGTGGATGTTTTATAATGAAACTCAATTTATTCTGGAAATGAAGACCATAAATGAATATTTTTCTTCTTGTATTTCCTGATAGGACTTCAAATTGAGAGACAAAAATAAACATTGGGAATATCTAGAAGTTGGTCCTAGAAATTGAAAATGATTGCAAGCTCTTTGAATTACATTTCTGTTAAGATTGAAGCCTATTCCTTATTCTCTCCACATTGAGACTTACTGTTTTGTCAGAGATTAATATTCCCTCTTCATTCATACAGAAAATTAAAGAGGACATATAAATATGAAATGTGTACTTTACATTAATCAAAATTTTAATTTATCATCTTGATAAACCTCAAAAGACAAATTGCTGGTGAGAATTGGAATTATATAATACAACTAATATGAAGTGCATAGCCTTATTTTAAATATGAAAAAATTTTATGGTAATCTTTATTCTCATGCTAGATGAGGAGTTAATGTGAATGATGATGATCCTTCCCAATAAGAACCACTCTGTTTTTTTATATATAAATCTAACCTTTCCTTCTCTTGGTGGAAATGACAAGAGGATTTGGTTGGAAGCATTATCCATGTAGAGGGGAGGAAGATGTGTCCAGGTGAAGGAAATAATTTCTAATGTCCTTTACATCACTACTATTATTGTGATAATATAGTTAGAATTGTAGTGATGTAAAGGACATTAGAAATTATTGATTCATGATCCTTATGTTACAGGTGAAGAAAACAGATTTAGAGAAGCACTGTACTTGCAGGAGGTCCTACCACCAGTTGACTGAGCAGGAATATAAGCAGTAAAGGTGCTCATTATCATCCCATAGTGGTCACAACTCACACTCAGTACTCAGCCTGCTCTTCAGTAGTGGGGAACTCACCTAACCTCTCAGGGTATAGAGAAAGAGTTCATGGGAAGAATTCCTGTTTAGTGTGTTCCACGATGCAAGGAAAGTAGGGCATTCATACTTAGCTTTTAAATATCTTTATGACAAGGTACAGAAGGTCAGATGAGCACCTGTGAAGGAGCCTCATTCTCATGCAGGGTGTCTGCCAGCTTTCCTCCAGCTACCTATTCTCACACCTGGTGAGTCAGATCCCATCCGCTAAACCAGGAGCACAGCTCAGGTCACATTTCTCCAGAGGGAGAGGTGGAGGTAAAGCAACACCAGTTCTAGCAATGCTGAATTTTGTTGACTACTGCCAGGTGGTTTTGGCATTGAAATAATGGCAAAATGATTAAGTGTTGGGATGTCTAGTATTTCAAACATTTGTGAAAATTACAAAAATGACATGCGGTTGAAAAATATTTAAATATCACCAAAGAAATCTTTTATTCTATTCTCCTTTCTTTGCTTCACGGTACCCACTGGCATCAGATTGGTGAGATTCCAGCTCTTTTTCCAAATGTGCACGAAACAAGAATTTTCTTTTGTTTTTACAAAAATGAAGCTTATTCGGCATACCTGATTTTTATCTCCAACAATCTTTCTTGGATTGTATTTTACATAAGTACCCAGGCACATAATATTCCATAGTAAGAACATTCTATTTTGTATTGTAACATTTCTGTTGAAGGACGTATAAATTGCCTCTAAATCTTTTACTTAAAATTGAATAGTAGAATAACTATCCTACACCTATCCATGTGAACGTGTGTGAGCATTTCCTTTTGCTAAATCTGTAGAGGATGAATTTTTTTTGTCAATTCATTCAGATATTTTTCTAGGTATGTCAGTTCAGCTTCAAGACTTGATATAGAGATAAAAACAAAAGTAATGGGCTAGGTCTGTGTAAAAGTCCTGACTGTTCTGAGTACAGGTAGAAAAAATCTACAGGTAGAAGCTAAAGCATTTGGCTTCTCTCACTCATTTGGGTATTCACTCAAGAGTCTGAACCAGAGTTCCTCCAGACAGTTCTCAGATGTGATGATCTGATAGACTGACACGCAGGATCCAGAAAAGCTCTTATAGTTACACTTATAGTTTATTACAGTGAAAGGATACAGATTAAAATCAGCAGAGGTAAAAGGTGAAAGGGTGAAATCTTGGAGAAGTAAGCTTGTGGTCCTCCTTTCCCAGTGGGGTCACATTGACACCGTTAATTCTCTTAGCAATAATATGTGACAATATGTGTGAGGTGTTGCCTGCAAGAACCATGATATCTAAGTAGGGACAGAACCAACTGTTGGTAAAGATGTTTAAGCTACCCAGTCAGTGGCACTTTGTTACAGCAGCCCTATCAAACCAGTATACCTCCCCTATCTGCCTCTTATGCATTTCTCGTCTTGTCTTAACTCCAAGGGCACGGGCCTGTGTTTTGTCTTTGCCTTATATTTTCCTATTTACCAGTTAACCTTTAAAGTAAATATATTTGAGTGAAAACTATAGGTCAATAAAATGTCATATTAAGTAAATTATTGGATAGGTGAAATATAGCTTAGGGGTCAGCAAAGAAGAAAAATAAAGAATACAGCAAGTAGAACAAAGACCATTATGAAAACAGAACTTTTCAAGGCTATTCAGTTTCAAGGAAGTTGTTGGTTGATACAATAAAGAGGGAAAGAGAAAACTGATTTTCTTTTTATTTTCTTTCTTTCTTTCTTTATTTTAGAAAACTGATTTTAAAATCTTTGTCTTGGGGTAGTTTGTTTCTTGACTGAATAAATGACTAAAACAGCCCTCTATTATATTAACACTACATTACTGGTAAGTTTTGACAGGTAGTGATTTTATTTTTATTATTGTCACTATGAATTAATATTTTTGAGCAATTTTCTTTCTTGTTTATAACATTTTATACTTTCTAGTGATCGACTTTTAAAGATTTATGGTGGTTTGTTTCTTTTGGCATCATAAATTCATCTTTTTGTGCTATTTAAGTCTTTGTCTGTAATTGATATGTGTCCCTAGCTTACTTTTTGTTTCTGTATGCTTGGTAAATATATCATTATCCTCTTGTTTTTGACATGAAGTGCCTCCAGTTTGATTCTTGGTGTCTGGTAGGCGTTCATGTGGTGTGGCACTGACTCGCTGACTCAGCATCTTACTGTATTTTCACTGCCTCTGACTCCATGGTTCATTGTGGCACACGAAAAATTGTAATCCCTAGCATTTACTTCATCCAGTGCTGTTCTTCCTTTCCCTGCCAACCTCCAAGGTTTTATGCTGAGGACTGGATGATATAGACTGCCTTCATGCTCCTTCTCCCTGTCTTCCTGCTTAGTTGTTTCCTTGAAGTTGCCATCTTCCGACGTACGTAGAAAGAGGTGTAGTACTGTTGGAGAAGTCTATGGAGTGATTTCTCAGAATGAATTACCGCCAAGGAGTGGGACTTGATCGGTTCTCCATTAGTACAAAATCCAAATTTCTGATCTGAGAGCTAACAATAGGTATAATGGACATTATTTTTTTGCCATCCTATATATATATTCTCTCCTGTTCTGGTTTCAAGTTCAACTTTTCTTTGAGAGAAATAACCCTTCTCTAGTCTCCAGGGCTGATATGGATGGGAGTAGGGAAGGGATTATTTCACTAGAGCATATTTTCCCAAAGTGATGACTTCTCAGAAAATTAGATCAATTGAGAAAGTGGCCAAAGTGTAGCTTTCCATATCTTTATTCTCTTTGCTGGTAGAACTTGACAATAAGTGATTCTGCTCCACTTTGTGCTTTTCAAAGGAGGAGACAGGTGGCTCTGGCCTGGCACATCAGAGCATCGCATGTTCCCTTGGTCACAGTCATTCATTCAAAGATGGGTTGTGACCCAGGCAGAGACAACGAGACATAATGTTCCCAGGCTGAGAAAGAGATAGATGTTCTTTCCTTCTGCTTTCAGCCCAGGAGAACATGATCCTGGAGCTGCTGAGGTCTACCACATAGAGCCCGAGATCCATTCAATTCAGTCACAGAAGAAAAGCCAGAGTCAAAACACAAAGAGGAGCTGAGTCTTAACATTATATAAGCCTCTAGATTAATCTCTGCCTGAACTTTATGCTAATTTGAATTGGATTTCTATTATTTGGCAACAAAGAAGCATTGGCCGATATAGTCGCAGAGGGATGTGCTATTTTTCTACCTTCTTTTTAGTCTTGTTCCTATGCTTCTGGTAGCAAAAGGTGACCCACAGGTCACCAATTATTTCTCATTCCTGCTTTAACAGCCCCAAAGTTAGTTGAAATTTCTTCCAAACTCTAAGAATACATTAACGGCCAGCCCTAGTTTTTTCTTTCTGGTCCTTGTAAATGTTTAGTGGTAGGTTGAATGAGGACTCTTAGTTACATTTTAAACAGAAATGGTGGTGCTGATGGCTGAGCTTTATTATATTCTTATTTGACAATCTTTTCCAGTTGTCTCAAGTTGATCACTTGTTAATTAGGCTTCTATTTTTGGCTGCATGTAGCATAAAATCCAAGTGAGAGTGGCTTAATCTAGTTATGATTTTTTGTTTTGTTTTCCTCATGTAATGTGGTGTTGGAGGTAGACAGTGTAGGGGTGGCAGGATGGCCTGCGATGTCATCAGGGTCCCATCTTTCTGCTCCAATATCTCAAGCATAGATTTTTCAGCCTTAAGGTCTCAGGACCTTGACACAAAATTCCAGACAGAAGAAAAAGACCAAGGGAGAAATGTTATGCGCCAGCTGAATGAATCCTTTAGGTGAGCTTTCTTGGAAGTCCTACCAAGTGGCTTCTACTTCTCATTGGCTTAAACTGTCACATGGCTATTCCTAGCTGCAAAAGAGGCTGGAAAGTACAATTTCTTAATTGGGTACGTGGCTGCTCCAAATAACAGTGTTCTTTTAGTAGGAAGGAAGGGGAGAATGGATATTGGGTAGGCAGTTGGCAGTCTCATCTATAAGGAGAATAGATATTGATTGGATCTGTAACCAGATGTTTTATCTATAGAACTCTCAATGCAAAAGCCCTTTTTGACAAACTCATTGCCTTATATCCCAGTAGTTTTTGGTTGCTATAAATATTCTGTGTAATTTTTTTTTTGTTGGCCTTGTTTCTTTCTATATCGCCCAGTTCTCTGAAGTTTCTAAAGCTCACATATGCTTATATATTGAAGGATACTAGTGGATTGCATGTTAGTATTTTGCATATTTAGGCCATGACTGGACCAGTGATATACTGGTTGGAGTCTGCTCTGTCCCCTGAGAGTTGATTGTTGAATTTTCAGGAATTTTGCAACCCAGCTGTTAAAGCCATAATTAAAAAGTAAGTTATATAAACTTACAATGAAATGAATTATATTAAAAATATAGGAAAAAAGTCTACAGCCACGCTACTCTGAACAAGCCCGATCCTGTCTGACCTTGGAAGCTAAGCAGGGTCGGGCCTCATTAGTACTTGGATGGGAGACCACCTAGGAAGACCAGGTGCTGTAGGCATAAAAAAAAAAAAAACGGATTATAAACTGACAAATCCTTGCAATCTGTGAGGTCCACCAAGGGTTGCCTTGCCTAAAAAATAAAATAAAAAAAATATAATAAAAAAATATATAGGAAAAAATACCAGAAATTTATCACTTCTTAATTATTTTACTCTGTAATTATTATCTATGCTCTTGAAGTTATTTATGTTTATTTTATATGTATAGTAAAAATTAGATAATAATGTGGTACTGTGCATTTCTTCTCAATTCTGTAATCAAGGACATCATGTTGGTAGCAGCAAGGGGCCATGGTGGGAGTATTCACACCATGGAAATCAGCAAACACTACAAAATAAGGCTTGAGTTATTGTTTTGTTGATTGCCTAGCCAGACCTAAAAAAGTGATGGAGAAAATGGTAGTAGTTCAGATTAAACTTCGGTGTGTGGTGCCTTTAGTTGTTTCATTGTGAGTAGCACAAAAAAAATTGGGAAAATATTCTTCCAGTATTAGGAAGTTATTAGCAAAGAAGTTGTTCACATAAATGACAAACTAGTGAAGTTTCAACATAAATCTTAATTATTTCATATTTGTCTTACTCTAACAGTAACCAAAACATCAACGAAAATACAAGTCAGAACTACACCCAGAGAGCTAGTTGTTAAATAATCATCAGCACACCGTGGCTGTAAGCTAAAGGGGAAGAAAGTCATGTTCTTGAATTGGTTTAGAGTTGGTTTATGTTGGAAAAACAGCCAAAGAACCTGCTTTGCTTATGGTGCAAGATCCAACACATCATCACTAGACTCGGACTCTAGCTTCTGCTTGCCTCTTATGCCCAAATTGAGCCTGCCTTGCACTAGGTTCATTAACTCACTTTAAAAATATTCTTTACTTTGTGTGTAGTTTTCTTAAATGAAGTTATCCTTATTTAATACTTTAAATAACATACGGTTGATAGATTATGTTTGACCTCCCATGCAGTGTGCTACAGGCTTTTTGGATGACCACTGGTGCTCATACACTCAAGTATCTCCCAACTCTTCTTCCCTTCCACTACTTCTTGGGAGGTTAGAAATTGCAGAGCTTCTCCTCAGCTAAATTTTCAGACATGCTAAAGCAGGGATCCTCAACCCCTGGGCCATGGACTGGTACCGGTCTGTGGCCTGTTAGGAACCAGGCTGCACAGCAGGAGGTGGGCAGCAGGCAAGTGAGTGAAGCTTCATCTGTATCTGCAGCCACTCCCCAGTGCTAGCATCACCACCTCAGCTCCACCTCAGATCATCAGGCATTAGATTCTCATAGGAGCACCGAATCGTGGTGCCAAAAAGATTGGGGGCCACTGCCTTGAAGGACAAATATGCAGGTTTGCATTACACCTTCCATATTAAGCTGTATCCTTGTTACAGTATACCTGAGTGCTCCAGCTTCTCAGGAAAACATATTCAAAATAAGTTGAAGTTTGTTGTTAGCTATTCTGAAGCTGAGAGAGGCAGCAAGAATCTTTAGGACACTGAGTAGAGAACACTGGGCATGGTCTACCAGCTCAGTAAAATAATTTTACTGAATCATTTTTTCTTGCCAGCTCATGACATTCTTGGCTACTAAAGTGGAGCTGTTTTCAAATAAATAGAGAAAGTTTCATTAATTTAGATGCCACTAGTGTGCAATTTGAATAGAAGCTGGCTTGAAACTTACCTGTATGCTGTTCGTGAAGAACAATAATTACTAAATGAATAGTCAAACAAGAAGAGGGGAGTAAGAGTACAAAGATTTTCAAGTACTTTAGCAAAACACTTGTACGTATTCTATATTATAACATAATTTGTAGGCTGGAGTGGAAGTGAGAGCCAGATCACGATGGGGCTTTCAGGGCCCCCTGAGGAGATGAACTTTATCCTGCAGCTGTGGAAAAAATGTTAAGAAAGAAAATAACTTTGGATGTTTGTTTTAGAAATATTATCGTGGTTGTAGGAAGAAGGATGGACAATGCGGGGAAGATGTACAACCAAAGGATTTACTACAAAACAAAACTAGGCAAGAAATGGTGAGGGTTGTGTGCAGGGAGAAGGGTGGAAAGGAGTTGGTTTGGGAGAGATTTAGGTGTTGAAAGTGACAATATTGGCAGCTCTTTGGTGTGTGGGTGAAGAGAGGGCTGGCTGAACAATGATCAGGCTGCTTTCCCATGTGGATTCTTCATGGGTGGGGAGATATTTTTCTGGTGTTGGGAACACCTGGGGAAGAATGAGTATGGCTGGGAGTGAGATGACACTAGGCATTGGAAGTAATTTTTAAAGGTGTGGATTTGGAGATGTTCATAGGATATTTAGTTGGAGATAACCAGTGAATGATTGCAAGTTTAAGTTTGAAGCTCAGAAAGAAGTGCTGAGGATAGAAATTTCTGTTTATTAGCAAAAGATTGGTAGGCAAAAGAAAACATATGAGGCAAAAAAATATATGGAAAGAAGGGACTGGTAGATTAACATTTAAGGAGCATGTAGGAGAGGAGGCCACAGATGGAGAAAGGGTATTAGAGAGAGGAGGAAAACCAAGAGTCATAGCACAGGGCAACTGCTGCCTTTTCTCGACCCTTGAATATGCCCCTCTGATCAGGTGTTACCTTCACCTGGAAGCCCAATGCCAGCCATCCTAAAAATTGGGGCTCAAGCAAACCATTATTAGTGTCTTGAATCTGGTCTATTGCTTTGCCCTGGGACTTGGGTTCTTGAAGATGTGCTCTTTTACCAGGACATTTGGTCAATTTATACTTAAAAAAATTATATAATTGCTCCGAGACTCTATTGCTCATGTGAAAAATATCAGACAAACCAGATCAACAATTTTTAAATTCTTTTTTTTTAGCCATAAAATCTTTTTCTCAAGTAAAATATTTTGTGCAGCTTCCATATATTAAACAGAAAAAAGTATAGCTACTTTGGTCGAAGTTGGGTCACCTGTGCTCTTACATGCTACTTACCTCAACAAACTTTTTAGAATTATGCTTAAATCTTTTATTAAAGTCCCAAGTCCTGATAACTCACTTAAATAGAAGAAATGTATTTTGCCAACAATATTTCTTAGCTTTGATGGCAATGATGATTATAATGATGATGATGATGATGATGATGATATTCTTTTATGGCAGACACTGTTGGTTGCCTATCTAACAGCCTTTTTCTTGTCATTTTTTGTTTCCCCTTATTCCTCAACTTTTTATTGTTGGCAGAGCTCTGATTTTATTATTTTTCTTTTACTGCTTAAGAAAAGTGAACTTCTTCCCAACTCCAAGGGATAAATGATCATTGGTCTAATTGTGGTGGTCTTATTTTCTTCTCTAGTCATTTGGTTAGGAATGGGTAGGACATGTAACTCAATCTTGGACTTCAGAACTGAGGATAATTTTGCTGAAGAGCTTCTGGGAAAGAGTTTTCTTGTTAATAAAAAGATCCGAATGGAGGAAACAGTTCTGTTGTTAGCCAGATGTTGTCATTGCCTGTGATATCTGAAATGCTCCAGTCATCTTGTGACCATAAGGGTTTAGTCCTGCTCATGCATGCTGAGCATGTACAGCAGAGAGAAGGAAGGAACCCAGAGGCTTGAAGATGTTATTCTGAAGCTGAAATAATTGACCCAAAGCTGCCCTATCCTTGGTCTTCTAGTTTTGTGATATAATAAAATTCTCTTTGTTTAGACCTCCATTACTTGCAGTTAAAAGGATCATAATGGATTCCTTGCTCTTCTGGCATAAAGGTGATGATCTTCAAACTCCATTTATGCTTTTATACATTCAACAAATATTAATTGAACATGTATGTGCCAAGCATTATTTAGGTGCTGAGGATACAGTAGAGAAGAGCTGACATCATGGAATATTGTAAAAACAGAGAAGAACTTAGTGTGGGTGGAATATAGTGAGTAAAGGGGAAGAATATTGTGGAGTGCAGTCAGGATGAGGAGAATTCTAAGAAGGAAGAGAACGTGCAAAAGCACAGAAGCATAAGATAGTGTTGGTTTGGGGAACTAAAAGTTAAAAAAAGGAAACCAACATTAATTGAGTATAATTAATCACTAAGATAAACACTTAGAGCATAGAAAAGATAATTTGCTTAATGTTACACAATTCATTCTTTAAAAATATGGTACATTGCTATTTAATTAATGTGGTTTAGATATGTATGGGTTGAGCATGTAGTTTGGGGTGGATGGAAGATTTTAATGCTTAGAAATAAGGCTGATTCGGGGGCGAGTTTATGCTCAATCATATATGTTACAGAAGGTGTTTAAATTTTGTGCTGTAACTCAGTTTGCTTGAATCCATATTAGAGGAAGCTTGGTGACGACGAGAAAAATACATTAGTTCAAATTCAACAAATAATTATTCAGAACCTATTATGTAAGCTCTGGGTGATAAAAAATGAGGTCAGACTTGGCTCTGACCTTTGAGATGATCATAGGGTAGCAAAAATGAGACATGCAAACTAATAATTACAGCATGAGGTGGGATGTGAAGCCAGAGGACTTTAAAGTCAGGTAATGTGGGAAATGAAGACGTTCCACGGAAGGTGGGCAAAGAATGAAAGGCATAGACAAAGCTTTTGTGACTGTGTGAGTGAGTTTGTTGTCTGTACAGGAGAAGAGGAAAGACCTGAGATTGTCCTGCAACATGTGGTAGCATCAGAAAGGGATGAGACCGAATTTATGAATAAATGAAAGTTACTCTGGGAATCCAACAAATAAAGATCCAGATTTAAAACAGAAATTAGAGTAGGGTTAACCATGTTACCAAATTACATTTGGTTTTATGGAAGAATTCACCGTAGAATAAATAAGCAGTGTTCTCTCCAAAGACGAGAGAGATTTTTTTTTTTGAATATTTTCTTTATACAACTTTACAGCTCTCACACAGAGCGAGGTCCTTGGTCAAGTCCACACACATGCCACTAGCAGTTTCACTTATTTGGTGCACGTGACTGTTCTGCTACATGTCGTTTCCTGTAACTGCATGAACCCAAAGGCAAGCAGGGGCACACACAAAAGAGGATAAAAATGTAGGTAATGAAAAGGGATTAATAGCCTGAGCAGGTAGTTGGGCGGCTGCTCTGGGGGAGGCTGATCACTTTATAGGATGATGATGTGGTAATGTTGGTTGTAATCTGCCCAGGGGAAACAAACCACTTTTATCTGTACTGCTGTTGTTTGGCAAACCATTAGACTGATTTTTGTGTTTGTTTGTTTATTAATTCTCCATTGAATCTGGATAATACTATAAACATTAAGAAGCAAGCTTAAAATTAGAAAAAATTTTAAATTTACCCTGAAATCATGGTACTACATTGTAAAGAAGATAAGCAAAATGGAGTTGGTCAAACTAGCCATTTTTGCTAGAAAAAAATTGGGAGATGCATAAGGTAAAACAAAAAGATTATATTTTGATAGTTTAAGATTCAGAATAAATGGGAAAACAGTCTAAAGATTTTAATATTCATTTAATAACTAGTTCAGTGTTTTTAAAAAAATGCAGAATTAAGACTTGCATTCTGAAGTGGTGTGTTTTTTTTGGGAACGCAGGCTTTCTTTCTTAACTGGCCCTCGATCACCATGAGCTTCATAGATTGGAGGTATACTGTATCATGTGTACATCTGGGTATGTTTCAAGCTTTTGCTAATAAATTGGATTTTTTTCACACAAATCTTACAGGAGGATTTGTGGAATCCTTTCCAGATATGATATTCCATTATTGTAAAAGCTTTACTCCTCTTATCTTTGTGGGCAGAGGGTCAGAACGGACTGCATATGAGGATTAAAATTATCCTGCCTAGGAGCGGAATAAACCGGGTGGATTACAGAAAACATTTTAACAAATGTTGGAGGTCCTGGCTTGCCTTTATCTTTTACCTCAGAGATTTCAGAAAATGTTCCAAGAACATCATTTGGAGGAAAGCAGAAATCAGATATAAAATTCCAGCAGCCATGAAAGCTGAACTTACACAGAACATTGATCTTAGTTTCAGGAACCACTTAACTTAAAAAAAAAAAAATAGTAGAAATAATGTTTAGCTCTTCCTGCATTGGTGAAAAGGGTACCCCAAGGATCTGCCCTATACTCTGCTCTCCCCACCTTCTCTCAGAGGAACTCACTTCCCTTCTTTGGCTTCCTTTGTAACCTACAAGGTCTGGGCAGTTTCCAGCCACACTTCTGAGCTGGCCTCACATTCTAGGTCCATCCTACTGCCTGTGGTACTCTAATAGGAAGTTCTGGAACTGCTTTTCAGCCCTTGTGGCTAAAACATAGACCAGTCCCTTTGTTACTAAATTGTTATTGCTAAAGATTTTGTGGGAAAGTATTAGCTCAGTATATTAATAGCGTGGTCTGGGATTAAGAAAATACTTTTCCTCTAAAACCTAATACCTGTATTGGCTTCTGGAGAATTACCAAGAGCAACTTTTGCCACCTTCATTCAAAGGGCAGCTGTTTTCTGTGCAATATAAGTAATTAAGGTGCTAGTAAGAGATAGTTTTAAAAAAATAAAACCCCAATTACAGTGAGCAGCAATCTGACTTTTAAAGCAGATAGAATATTTTCCATAGGTGGGAGAAATAAACCTCTGTCTCGAAGCTGATGAGAGAAAGGGGAAGAAAAGAGAAGGAAATAGGTCTTCACCCTCTTGTGGACACATACATCAGGGAACCTCAAGAAGCTGAGCAAAGCACATTAACGAATCGTAGAAAAGCAGTGATGTGCCCAGGCCAAGCCACAGGGAGCAGAGAACTAAAGTGTTCTGCAAGTTAAAGAGGGGCGTTGAGTGGAGAAAGTGTCTTTGCAATATCAAAGTGCGTCTGGGTTACACAGGCTGTAGATGATTGCTTGTTAGGCATTTCAAAGGGAATTCTAGTAATGGTAGTGAAGGTCATATTTAGGAATAACCTCTGAAGCCACCCTGACCTGGGCTTGAATATCGAATCTGAAAATATATAAAATCCATATAACTATGCGTCAATTTTAAGACTTAAAACAAAACAAAAAATAAACATTTGATCCTTCGCCTATGCATTAGGGGCAGGATACTTGTCCCAGGTTTTTACACTGAATCATATAATATTTGTCAAATAAGTGGCAGTGAGTCTGATATGTGATAGGTATGCAATATATGGTTCCTTATACTAATGTTAGCAGATTGGGTTTCTATAATGAAAGCTTCAAGATGAGCTAGAACTAGGGCAGGAAGAATCATGGGAGGTGGTTCACCTGTTTCTCTTCTCCCCTCTTTCTTCCTTTTTTTTTTGGTCTTCATTATCATCTGTACTTCCTGCTCTGAATTGGCACTGAGACGAAGTTAGGTATTAAGTTGGGAGGTACTTTCAGGTGGGTAAGGAATTACTAGCAGAGAGAAAAGAGGAAAGGAAATGCAAAGATGGGTGCTTAGCAGCAAAGAGGAGTTTCCTTGGTTTTCTGGTCCAGGCAGCACTTCCTGTGCTCATTTGGCTGACAGAGAGAGATGCTCCCCTCTACCTGACCCCATCCCAGTACATCCTACCCTGTAGGGCACCTCCCTAGTCTCTGGCACTTGTGCTTTTCTAACAAGTGCTTCCCATAGTTGTTATTACCAGGCTTTAGAGTTGGATGGAGGTGTGAGGAGGGACTAGCCCATTCTGTGGTTATGGGTCCCCATGGCAGCTGGCTGATCTCAGGTTGGTCCTACTCATTTAGTACACAGAGCAAGTCAGGAGGGAGATGGCTTCCCACAGCCTGTTTTCTGTCCATGGTGCCTGTCCCTCTTCTACTCTTGGTGGCCATTTCCCACCACCTCTGGATCCTGAATTTTATCTTCACAGAGGTTTCTTGTGGTTTTTGGTCTTCTGAGTATGTTAATTTCTTCCTGGTGTCTGGGTATATCCAAGGCTCAGTTCAAAGATGAGAAAGCCAACACTGTGTGTGTGTGCGTCATCTTTTCCCTTAACAACCTTTGGAAATGTTTTTTCTTTGCATCTCTGATTCTGCTCAGATGTTACTCAGCCTGTTAGAAAATTTAACTTTGTAATAGGTCTTTTTAATCTGAATGCATCTACTCAGTGTTGTGGAACCTTCGTTACATTGATTAGGTAGGAAGGGAGGGTGACTTTGATTTCAGATAAGGAGAAACTCCATTAGGTGCTCATTGTGTGTGTTAGAGAGATGTTTTACAGCTTGTTAAATGAATAATTTAAAAAATACTTGCAAATTTTCCCATATGTAATTTGAGAAAATAGCAAAGTGTCAAGATCATCACTAAACTCTATAGGATGGGCATTATCAAATTGCCCATATCTCTTCAGAGGTAAAGATATTATGTCTTTTTTATTTTGAGATTATCATAAAGTATTTTAGATTCAAGAAAGAATAAGACCTAGTAAGAGCCTTCTTCACAATGTGCAAATAAGCTGTTTCTAGTGGTGGCAGAGGTGAAGAATGTTGGCAATTTGGCTGATTTTGTTTCCTTTTTTGAAGGGAGAATTTGATCACCTGAAGGCACTGCGTGAAGGAACACATTGTAACTGCAAATCATGTCTTTATGAGAAACAATGAAAAACTTATTTCAGTTGGCTTACTTGCTACATCAGCTTCTCTGCTATGAAACTTCCAAATGTAATTATTGGCTCAAGCAAAGATGATGAATTAGAAAAAAAGGCCAACAACCAAGACAGACACACTTCTCAGTGTTTCCTTGGTTATGTGTAATCCACACTGCTTCCACAAAATAATCTTTTGAGTTTTCTAAAGTAAATTAAATATCACTAGAGAATATTTTCCCTTAATTAGTAGTAATAATTATTCTGCGCTGGCCTTTCATGGCCACTGTTCTCCCAAGAACTGATGATCTCTGTACTTCTGTTATACTTCTGTGTTTCTATTTGTGATTTTAATTTTTATGAGATCTTTACAAGAGATTTTATATGGCAAATATATACCATTCAAATGAATTTGCAAGACTAGAGAACACAACATTAAATGTTAGCTGGGCCATTTAACCAGCTGTGTTGTCTTGGTCAGGTTAATTAACATCTCGTACTTCCCTTTCTGCATCTGTGAAATGGGAATGATAACAATATATAGAGTTTATAGGTTTAAAAGAGATTATGAATATGAAAGTAGTTTTAAAAGCATGATATAAAATACAGATGTTATTTTTAAAAATTATAATAATGTAAAAATTACTGTTATTTGAGAAATGTGTTCTTATCATTATTGAATACTCTGATTTTTAGAGCATTTCTACCTGGAGTCAATGAAATGTTTATTATAAAGCACACAGTGTTATAAGTCCTTGTTTCTAGTTGGAGCTGCCACAGTTAGCTTCCTTTTTATATCTCAGGGGTATATCCCACCAATGAGGGGTCTGAGGGAAGAGAAACCTTGAAACTACCCCACACCGCACACACCCTATGACCCACCATCAGTATGTCAATCCTTTTGTGTGTATAGATTTGTGAAAACATGTTTCTTCATAAGTGGCCTTCGTGCCAACAATTTTTTTAGTTTTATGAAATTGATCCAATTTATTTGACTTGATCTATCATCAAGACTCCAGCTTGGGCTAAAGATGTCATGTTCCCTGATAGTTTTGCAAACTGTCATTTTACCACATCCATGGGTTTCACATTCAAGGTATTGTGTGTTTCAAGCGGTACCTACTAGAACACTTGCCTTTATCTGTGATCACTGTATTAAAGAAGCACCCTAGAGACTCAAGTCAGTCATCTGCCTAGAAGGAAATTAGTTCACTCCTTGAATTTCTTTGCAGGACAAATGGCCTTTAAAAGATGCCTATACTATATACCACATTAACAAATTGAAAGATAAAAATCATATGATTATATCAATAGATGCAGAATAAGTGTTTGACAAAATCCAGCATCCATTTATGATAAACACTCTCAGCACAATGAGAATAAAGGGAACATACCTCAACATAATAAATGCCATATATGACAAACCTACAGTTAATATCATACTCAGTGGGGAAAGGCTAAAAGCGTTTTCCTTAAATCAGGAACAAGACAAGGGTGTCCACTTTCATCACTCCTGTTCAACATTGTATTGGAAGTCTTAGCGACAGCAGACAAGAAAGAAATAAAAGATATCCAAATTCGAAAGGAACAAGTAAAACTCTCATTATTTGCAGCTGACATGATACTGTATATAGAGAATTCGAAAGATTCCACCAAAAAACTGTTAGAACTGATCAATGAATTAAGTAAAGTAGCAGGATACAAAATTAATATTCAGAAGTCATTGTCATTTTTATACATCAATGACGAACTTTCAGAAAGAGAAATTAAGGAAACAATCCCATTTACAATTGCATCAAAACCGGTAAAATACTTGAGAATCAAATTAACCAAGGAGGTAAAAGACCTGTTCTCAGAAAATTATAAGTCACTAAAAAAAGAAATTGAAGAAGATATAAATGAAAGCATATACTGTGTGCTCATGGGTAGGAAGAATCAACATCATTAAAATGACCATATTACCCAAAGCAATCTATAGATTCAGTGCAGTCGCTATCAAAATACCAATGTCATTTTTCAGAGAGCTAGAACAAATAATCCTAAAATTTATCTGGAACCATAAAAGATCCCGAATAGCCACAGCAATCTTGAGAAAGAAAAACAAAGTTGGAGGTATCCCACTACCTGATATCAAAATATATGATAAGTCTACTGTAATGAAAACAGCATGGTACTGGCATGAAAACAGATACATTGATCAACAGAACAGAATAGATACACTGATCAACGGAACAGAAATAAATCCACATCCATACGCTCACATAATATGTGACATAGGCAAGAACATACAATGGAATAAAGACAGTCTTTTAAATGGTGTTGGGAAAATTGGACAGATATATGCAAAAAAAAAAAAAAAGAAAAACTGGATCACCTTCTTACATGGTATACAAGAATAGACTAAAAATGGATTAAAGACTTAAATGTAAGACCTGAAACTATAAAACTTCTAGAAGAAAACATAGGATTCTCTGATACTGCCACTAGTAATTTCTTTTCGGACATATATCCTCAGGCAAGGGAAACAAAAGAAAAAACAAATAAATGGGACAACAAGTGTTGGCGAGGATGTGAAGAGAAGGAAACTCTCATACACTGTTGGCGGGATTGCAAATTGGTATAGCCACTATGGAAAACAGTCTGGAGGTTCCTCAAAAAATTAAAAATGGATATACCTTTTGACCCAACAATTGCACTTCTGGGTATTTATCCAAAGAAAACCAAAACGATAATTTGTAAAGATCTATGTCCCCCTATGTTCATGGCAGCACTATTTACAATAGCCAAATTATGGAAGCCGCCTAAATGCCCATCAACAGACGATTGGATAAAGAAGTTATGGTTTATATATACAATAGAATATTACTCAGACATTAAAAAAAAATGAAATTCAGCCATTCCCAATGACATGGATAGACCTCGAGGTTATTATGCTGAGTGAAATAAGTCAGACAGAGAAAGATAAATACCATATGATTTCACTTACATACAGAATCTAAGAAACAAAAAGAACAAACTAATCAAAAACAGATTCACAAATATAGTGGACAATGTGGTGATGGCCAGCTGGGAGAATGGGGTGAAGGATTAAAGAAGTACAAATTAGTAGTTGATAGATGGTCATGGGGATGGGGGGCACGGCATAGGGAATGCAGTCAGCATTAATGTAATGGCCAGGTGTAGAGACAGAAGAGAGAAAGAGCAATCAGGGTGATTATTTTATATACTATATAAATATGTAACCAATGTACTGTATACTTGAAACTAATTTTAAAAAAAGATGCCTATTCCTGTACCAGTTGCTTCATTTTGTTCAGTTGCTCTCACCCAAGTTCAGGCAGTCTTCAAGAAGCTTGTTCTATGAGTTTCGTTGCTATGATTTAGGTTTGTGAATCTCTAGAAGTTATAACAATATTTTAAAAAATGTTAAGGACCCCATCTCTCATGGTTTAAGTCAGTCCAGGCCTGAGGGCAGTGAGATTCATGACAGCCTGGAGACTCTGCCTGACCTAACAATTATATGATCCTCTAAAGAATGTCATACTTAACTGAAAAGTTAAACACATCATGGTACCATCATACTTTTATGGTTTTCTTTTATGTTCAGTACTGTGACTTTGTAGAAAACAGTGTCTCTCTTTGATCTAGCTGTAAAAAATGTTTACAGATAAATTCCTTGTGTTCCTGTTTGAATTTAAGAGGTACTGTGCTACAAGTTTCAAGCTGATGAAATATGAACTCTTTAAATCCATGCCTTAAAGTAAAATGTCTTAAAGAGATAATTTCCTAAGAAATACATACTTTCAACTGAAACTTATGATTCATTTTCATAGGAAGACAACCAGAGTTTATTTTAACTTTAGATCATTTTATTGTGAATTTCTAAATGTTCTAGGTGGTTTTCTAGGCATTTGCTGTATTTTTGCTTAAATATATATTCTTCAGTATTTTTTCAAATGTGAGTTGGTGGCCAACTTACCTTTGCAAAGTCACGCCTTAGTGAACTTAATAGTGCCTTTCATTTTTCTAAAATGAAGGGGCCTGACATTCATTGAGTACTAGGTGCTATGTACTGTATTAGATATGTTATCTACATTATCTTATTAATCCATAGGGTAATATGAGGAAATACCTTATTGTTATTATACAAATAAATGGAAAAGAGAGATTTAGCAACTTATCCCAGCATAATTGTAAACACTCTAGTATATGACAGAACTTGAGTTTGAATTTAGATGTTGGACTCTGAAATTTATGATCTTTCTACTATACCAAGTGGTGGTAAGAATGTGTTAAAGAAATCATTAAGTTGTAGTAAATTACGATAATGTGCATAAATCTAGTATGTGTGTGTGTGTGTGTGTGTGTGTGTGTGTGTGTGTGTGTATTATCCTAGTATGTCTTGAGACCACAGTGGCAGAACCTAAACATGAACATGGCCTGACACATGCCTGTACTGCTCACTCAGCATGGACATGGTTCCAATCACAGGACTGAAGCAGAGACTTCACCTTTGGGTGTTTCTTCTGGTGACATCCAGTACAAGAGTATCATTATTAAAGAATGCAAACTAGAATTTAGAAAACTCTAATTTAGTGCAAGTGCTGTCCTGCTGGTGTGACTTTCATCACCATGGGATCTAACGTACACAACATTAATGTAATCGGCATTAGATAAAACCAGGGGTCTAGTTTTAGACAGTTTTAGAAGTCAGCACCCAGGACCCAGTCCCCGTAGGGTCCTCACTCTCATTTCTGTTGGAATCATGAGTGCAGAACGATGGCAGGATTAGGCCTTTTCATTTTGACTCAGATTTTACACTGGAGAAGATTTTCATTCTCCATATAAACTTGGGGAATGAAGGCTTTTTTAATGGCTCTAAATTAATAAGGTGGTATAATAGATAAAATAATCTGGACAATATGGGGCTCTACAAAATTATTACAAATTACCTTTGCTTGAATGAGGAGGAACTGATCACATAAAATATAGTAACTTCCTCTGCAGGGGAAATTTATATGCATGTAGATAGATAGAGTGGTAGATCCATTACCTATCAATCAATGTATAATGTAGAAAACGTAACAGTAGATAATGAGGTTTAAGTTATTTTTCTTTTATGATAGGAACAACTATAATGGTATACTGAAATAATCTAGGTAAGAAATTAAAGGACTTCGATACTTGCAGTGACTCCGGTAAGGAATTGTCCTGGTCTTAGCCTCTTTTGTGCTTGTAATTCTTTATTAGTAGAACAGTGATATCCGGGTTTTCATAACTCTCAGAGTCAGGAATCAGAAGTTCTACTTCAACTTTTATAAATTTCTCCACATGTAAACAGAAGGGTAAATCAGAGGATCTCTAAGATCTCTGAAAATAGCACAGGATAAATGGAAAGAGCTAAGATTTTAAAATCTGACCTATATCTGAATCATGGCTTCATTCTTTTCTAATTATATAGCACCTCTGTGCCTTAGATTTTGTCTGTAAAATGAGAGTGTAATATCATTTCTTATGGTTTATGAAAATATTAGAATAACAGAAATGACTTAGCACAGTGTTGATAAGCAAGGGATGTGTTTTGGGGCTCTTTCTATGACTATTAGGGCTAATTGAAATACTAAAAGTTAGTATTATTCTTGCTCTTGATTTGAACAGTTCAGGTGAAACTGGTCAAAACATAATTTTATATGGCCCAATAGAGAACTGTGTTGCAATTGCACTGCAGTAAGCCGTGGTTTAGGAAAAATATCTCATAGGGCTGCTGCGGAAATTAAATAAATAAAACATTTTAAAGTGATTTATTGATTCCTCCATCAAAATATATTTACTGAAAAAGGTCTGTGTGCTGGCACTGAGCTGGATATACACTAGGGTGCAAAACCCTCAGGATGCTTATTGTCTAGAATGGAGAGACTATCATTATTCAAGAGAGCACACTGAAGAAGCACACTCTCAAGCCCCTTGTAGGTTAATTAATTTGGAGATTTAATCCACTTTGCTTCCTAAGTGGGTTAATGGTAGGCTTCTGGTTACTCATGGTGAGTCAGGAGTAGTGTATATGAAGTGAAGTCCTTTTGATATAAGGAACCAGGTACCCTCAAGATCCTGCTCACCTCAGGTTTATCATGAAGATACCTGCGAGCTGATAAAGGAAAGCAGCCCGGGACTGAGGCCGGTTTAGAGACTTGAGAGTCTTTACCTTCTCCTGGCTGACCATTGTCTCTCAGCTCATGGACTCTTGTTTCTCTCTGTGAGTTTTTGCCTCATAATGTTGGCTTTCTATGACCCACCAGTTGGAGACAAGATTTCATGGCTTTGTTTTCACCTTTTGCTCACATGATCAGCCTCATTATCTTAATAATGCCTAATTAAAATTTCAAAGGGAGGCCACTTGGATCAACTCACCCTTTTGCTTCACGTCACACCAAAGTCCCTGACCAGTGCGTGGAATGCTGCTCCTCAGTCAGGGGCACATGTTTTGTTCTATCAGTTGTGGGCACGGCTGCCGGACTCTGAGCAGAAGCAGTGAGTAGGAATGCCCTGCGGTGTCGACTGTGATTCATCGGATCTCAGCGTAAAGCCTGGACATAACACGTCTCCAGACCATTTGCTTCCTATACTCACCAAACAACCTTCTGTTAACTTAAGGTCTTTTCAGGCACCTGACCTTGGGAACATGAGGCTGTGCATAAGTCATGAATGAAATGGTTGCTGGAATGTAATGATCACTCCATTGAAAATTAGTTCATGGATATTTGATCTGTAGATTTTTTCTCTTGTTGGTCAGTGACCACCAACCTGAACAACTTCAGGTGTAGTGACAAACTGAATATGCAAAATGGAGAACAGTACACTGGGATGGTAACCTCTCCAAGAACCAGATTTGTCCCTAGAGTCTTACTTTTTAATCCCTCAGTGTTTGAGTGTGGTCACACTATTTAAGTTGGTATTTGAGAATTAATTTGTTGATATATAATATTTGAAATTACTTCTTTATACAAAAGCAATACAGAATAAACAAACATAAAATATAGAAAATAAAAATAGCTGCTACTGAGAAATAGCTACTATTTAAATTTTTGTGTACATCCTGCCCCTAAGGGAGAAAGTGTATGTGCAAAACATATGTACTGCTAAAATTGGATTATACCTTTTATACTTTTATAGACTGTTCACCTTACAGTTTTTGTGGAATCTATTTCCATTTCTCTAAATGGTCTATCATGTCATTAATGGCATCCTAATGTATGTATAGAATGTACGCCTTCTAAATTGTCGGCCAATTGAATGTAGTTACTGTTATTATAAACAATATTATAGTGAATTATTTTAGATAAATATTTGCCAGCCTTCATGAGGTCTCCTTTGGGGTACCTAGTAGATTTTGTTGATGTCCTACCCCAAACCCCTTTAATAGACTAGTGTGTATCCATGGCCCAGCTGCTGTGTTTTGGCTGCTGATAACTCATAACTACCCCTTTCTCCAGATACATTACTGTTCTCAACTAATGGGAAACTGCTTGCCAAGAAGATAACCACTCCCGCCACTGGGGATAGCTGCTGCCAAAGACTGACCAGTATGAGTGTACATAAGACCAGCTCTGTTGATTCCAGGTGGGGACAATTCTGCAGGGGAAATGTAGGCATGAGAGCTAAACATTATCTTTGCTCAACATTTCCCTCTACCAGTACTGAAGTCCTCACTCCCTTAAAAGTTTTCTGGAAGGGCGCTCCCTTGATGCAGCATACTCACTAGAATCCAAGACTTCTGCTCTGTTTCCAGGGAACATGATCTGAGACAGTGATGAAGACCTAGATGGTATGTGTAAGAAAGAAAACATACATAAAATACCATTGATTTTTTAAATTATACCTTTATGATGAATAAAATTTATATACCATATAATTCACTCTTTTAAAGGGAACAGATCAAGGCTTCTAGACTATTCACAGATATGTGGGATGATCACCACAATTTTTGAACATTTCATTACCTCAAAAAAGAAACCTCTTAACACTTTAGCTATTACCCCTCAACTCGACGATCTTCCCCAGCCCTAAGCAAGCACTAACCTACTTTTGGTCTTTGTAGATTTGCCTGTTTGGATATTTCATATAAATGGGATAATATGAGATGTCTTTTGTGACTGGCTTCTTAATATTTTCAAAGTTCATCCATATTCATATTAAAATTTCATCAATTGCCCAACATTTATCTTTATAGCTATGTTTTCCTCATTCTAATCGAGATCCGTGCAGTGCATTTACACATTTAGGATTGCTATGATTCCTTGGTGAATTGATCTGGTAACCATTGTGTAATGTTCCTCAAATATATATTTAAAAGTTATATATATATTGTTATTGACTTTAGAAGCTCTTTATATATTGTGAATACAAGTTCTTTGTCAGAAATATGTCTTGCAAGTATTTGTTTCTGGTATGGTGCTTGTCTTTTTTTTTGATAGTATCATTTGATGAGAGGAAGTTTTATTTTGATAAATTTTAATGGAATATTATTTTTATCTTATGATTTTTCCTTTCCGTGTCCTAATAAATCTTTGCTTATCGCCATGTCTCAACTCTTTGAGACTCTCCTACATATTTTAAAATTTCTTTTAGCAGCTTTTTTAGCTTTTATCTTTAAATCTATAATCTATTTCAAATTACTTTAAGTTAGGGGTTGAGGCTTAATTTTTTTTATATGGATATCTACTTTTTCTCAGCACCATTTAATAAAAAGACTTTTCTTTGCCTGTTGGGTTGCTTTGGCACTTTTGTTGAAAATCAAATGACCACAAAATTTGGGTCTATTTCTGTGTTCTCTCTTCTTCCTGAAAAATCTCTTGATTTATCCTTATGCCACTGCTCTAGTCTGGATTACAATACTTTGTAGTAGGTCTTAATTTCAGGTAGTTTAATTTCTCCAACTTTATTCCTTCTTTTCAAGATAGCTTTAGATATTTAAGTCCTTTGCTTTTTCATATATATTTTAGAAAGCAATCATCAGTTTCTACAGAACATCTGCTGGGTTGTAATTAAAATTGTGTGTAATTGCTAGATCAATTTGGATATAATAGACATCTTAATATTATTTCCAATACCTGAACATGATGTATTGCCTTATTTTTTTTAGGTCTTTAATATCAGCAGTATTTTAAGTTTTCATTATGTCTCATAAGTCTTTTGTCAAAGACACTCCTAATTATTTAATTGTTTGATGCTATTGTAAGTGATATTTAAAAAATTTTCCTCAATGGTTTGCTGCTTGTATATTCACCTTATTTTTGTATATTGACTTCCTACCCAGAGGCCCTACTAAATTTACTTAGGGTCCTTAGGATTTTCTAGTTAAGCGACGAAGTAATCTGTAAATAGATTGTTTTACTTCTTTCTTCCCAATTTTATGACTTGTATTTACTCTTTATGACTTTTCGCACTGGTTAGGATCTCCATAAACAGTTGAATAGATGTGGTAAGAGTGGACATCCTTGTCTGGTTCTTGATCTCGGGGTGAAAGCACTCAATATTTCACAATTATATATGATGTTAGGTGTCTTAGATGCCCCTTCTTAGGTTAGAAAAATTCCCTTCTGTTTCTGATTTGCAGAGATTTATTATACATGGCTATTGAATTTTGTTAAATGCTTTTCTGCATTTATTTAAATGATCATGTGGTTCTTCTTTAATCATTTAACATGATGGATATCATCAATCGATTTTTGAATATTAAACCAAACCTACATTTCTAAGGTGAACTCTACTTGGTCATGCAGTATTTTCTTTTTTTAAGTTTTGCTGGATTTCAGTTGCTAGCAGTATTTTTAAGGAATTTTGTAAATGTTCCTGATGGATGTTGGTCTTGATAAAGCTAAAAATGACAAATTTTGGGCCTATTATAAGTTTGTAAAGCCTACAACTAATGATTTGAAAAGAAATGAGGAAAGTGTTGAAAATTTGTATGGATTTGTACATAAAGAACAAAAGGCTTACAAAATCCTCTACTGCAAATTGTCACATAGATTAAATTCATGAAGAATAAAACTAGAATTCGATTTTTTTTTGTTCTTTTTTGTGTAGCAGTTACTCCATGTCCAAATAACATATTTATTAATAAGTTGTTCTAACTCTGTGCTTTTTGAATACTCAAATTACTTTGAAAAAAAGGTTGCTTATTTTTACAGTTAAAAATACTAATAATTATGGTTACTTATTAAAAATATTGCATATAACTTTTTTTTTGTCTTTGGATATTTAGGACTTATATTTTTGTCTTCTCTGACAAGTCATCTTGATCTTGCCTTTCCCAAATTTAAACTCTAAATTAATAATAAAAAAATTATTAAGATGGCCTTTATATCTAAATGATCTTTGGTTTTCCTGGAATGGCCACTAGGAAACACAAAGATTTTCTTCTCCTTTATCCTTTAAAAAAATATGTGGCATGTGAAATAAGTCAGAAAAAGTTGAGAACCATATGATATCACTCATATGTGGGATACAAAACTGAAAGCAACAAACTAACAAGACAAACAAACAAATTCTTGTAGACACAGATAACAGTTTAGTGGTTACCAGAGGGAAAAGAGGGGAGGGAGGAAGATAGGCGAAAGGGGGTCAAGTATATATGGTGATAGAAGGAGATTTGACTTTGGATGATGAACACACAATGCAATATACAGATAATGTATTATCGAATTGCATACTTGAAGCCTACATAATTTCATTAACCAATGTCACTCCAATAAATTTTTTAAAAAAGAACTGTCAATTACAGATTCGATGTCCATTGAAAATATTCTTCAGAAATGAAGGAGAAAGACATTTTCAGATGAAGGAAAAAAAATCCTTGTCTGATAATTCTACGAACACACACACACACACACACACACACAAGAATGCATATAGGAATAAGTATGCTTGTTTGGCATTCTCTACATTTTAATTGAAAACTATTGTGAGAGCTCTTCTGTTTGCCAAACATAGGATGAAGGAACAATACATGAAATCAACAAATCAAAAGAGAATTTCAGCCTTCTTAGGGTATTTATGTATAAAAAAAAGGTGTTAATATGAATGGATCTCAACGATTATACATCTCTCATGTTTAACATTATCACACTCATGTGTGATAATATCTCCAGAAAGATTTTGTTTTTAGGTTTTAATACTCTTGTAAACCAGAGACAATCATAATACAGTTTATGAGATAATTAAAGGCCTGGAGGTTTGTCAGTTTTATCGCTTTTCATATAATCTTTCTTCTAGCATAATTAGTAACTAAATCTTTATAAAATTGATTATGTGTTGTAGCACAGTAGAAGATTCCATTCTCATCCATTCTTTTATTGTTAGTTGTTATAAAAAAATTAACCAGAGCACTTGGCATTTGATTTTATTATCCACAGAGGTTACTCCTACTTCTTTACATTCACCTAAAGGCATCTGATGTAAGATTAAGATCTGGAATGTGTCTTCTGGAAGGAATACAAAAAGAATCTTGAGTAATGCATTGCAGCAGGTTTTCCCTCCCCCCACCTTCCTCCCTTTCTCTCTCTCCCTCTTCCCTTCTTCCCCTCTTTCCCTCTCACAGCTCTATGTGTCTGAGATGTTTAAAAATCATATCTAAGCCCAAGACTGTGTTGACATAAAAGTATTTAGAGGTTCTGTTTATGGTATAGTTCTTATGTCTCCTAAATTGACTTTTGTCCCATATGTGAAATGCTGTAATCCTGACCATCCTTTAAGGTCCCAACCCGTGTGTCAGGAGTCCCCAAGACCACACTCAGATTTAGTGATTCACTAGAAGGACTCACAGAACTCAGAAAAGCTGTTATATTCGTGGTTTCAGTGTAATACAGTGAAAGGATACAGATTGAAATCAGCAAAGGCAAAAGGTGTGTAGGGAAGAGCCCAGGAGAGTACAGGTGCAAGCTTCCAGTCTTTCTCTCCCAGCGGAGTTGTGTGGACAGTGCTTATTTCTCCTAGCAACCATGTGTGACAACATGCACAGAGTACTGTCAACCTTAGCCTGGGTGGGCAGAGATCTAGATGTGGGTTAGCCAGGTAGATGTGGAATGCCCACCCACGTGTCCGATGATAGTTATTCAGTCTCCAGCTCTTCCAGAGGTTAAACCTAGAGCATGGCCCTAGGCCCCCATAAATTACATTATTGTTTAAACTATCTGGCATGTCCCAAGGCTCAGGTATACAAAGACAACCCCAGGCCACAAGCCTATTTAAGAAGAGGCAAGGCATATGTTAATATCAGTATTTTCCTCACTTCTCTCTATCATGTAGTGAGCCTCTTCAATTTAATGTCCTCTTCCTCACTTTCCCTGCCCACACTCTGCCCCTGATTCTTCAGTCACAGCCAAACTTTGGTATACAGAGCACTCTGGGCTATTCTACCTCCCCCATCTCTCCTTCGTTGCCTCCCTTCCTTTTGCCCTTCTTTACTTCCCTCCCTCCCTCCCTTTTAGGTATCAAAATGGTTGCTTTCATTCTAGGCTTCATAATCTACCATCTAGGCGAGAGAGAGAAAGCTTATTCTTCCCAGGACTGTTCAGTCAAGTCTTTTTACATCTCTTTGGTTTTAAGTAATGTGGTCATCTTTAAATCAATCATCATGAACAAAGTGGATAGGGAGTACTGATTGACTTAAGCTAAATAGACTCCTCTCCTACAATTGGCAGTGCAGTGGGGTTCAAGGCAGTCTATACCATATGACTGAGATTGGGAGATGGATGCTGCCAAAGGAACTTAGGGTACAATTGAGAAAGGAAAGGGGAATACATTTTTGAGAAGGAACGAAAAAATATCTACTATATGTCTACTAAGTATTTCTACCTGGTTCTGTGATGGTAAATGCTATTTGTTTGGCAGGCCTGCTGGCTCCCTTCCTGTTTTACAGGTAGAATCTTGGATAAAAGAGGATGCAGAGCAGGTAAGAATGGTATACATATATGTGTGTGTGTTGTGCAGAGTGTGTATGTATATGTGTGTGTGTATGTGTGTGTGTGTGTGTGTGTATATATATATATATATATATTTTTTTTTTTTCTGTGTGCTAAAGAGGGTATATTCCTAGCATTATCCTGAATATTGTTGAGAAACAAAGAGCTTGCTTATAATTTAGAATAGAGTCTTTCATTTGATTTTTGTTACCATGGGCAGCTATGTTATGTTAGGTATTTGCCACCTTGGAAAGCCACCTTTTTCTCCAATCAAGAGGTGCTTTCTCTTTCCTTCCATATGGAATATAGTTTAAGGCAGAATGGATTTTGAGCATTCATGGACAAAGCGAGTGAAATTTTTGAATGTGACATATGGAAAAATTATTTTAAATCTTGTAGGTGGTTCTAGCTTTTTAATCTCTGATTTTATTTTAGCCTGATTCATCTCGTTACATATAAGACAAAGCGGTTTGAGGAATTATTAATAGATTATAAAGCTCTATTGTGTTAATAAATATAATTTTACTCTCTGGAAATTTCATCCAAGTACTCCTTTCCTGGGTTGCATAAGTACTAGAATGAAAATGTCTTCATTTCTTTACTACATTTTGATCAGTTTTTCCATACTTGGAATGTAAGGCATAAAAGTAAATGTGTCATATATTATCTACTTATTTTGTAAGAAGACAAGAATAATTTTCTTTTTATGATTATTATTAGGTATTTTGTAGGGTATTTCTGAATATCTGGTTCAGATTTTACAAAGAAAATTTTAAGAGACATCAATAGTAAATCACAAAATAAATAGGAATCACCACTGAAGTTTTAATTTTGTGGATCCTTGTTATGGGCTAAATTGTGTCCCCTCAAAACTCATATGTTGAAGTTATAATAATTAGTACCTCAGAGTTATGATTGTATTAAGAGATAGGGCCTTTAAAAGGTGGTGAAGTTAAAATGAGGTCCTTAAGGTGGGCCCTAACACAATCTGACTGGTATCCTTATAAGAGAAGAGTGGCACACGCAGATACCAGGGATGCATGCACATAGAGCAAAGACCATGTGAGGACACAGGGAGGAGGTGGCCATATGCAAGCCAAGTAGAGAGGCCTCAGAAGAAATGAAACCTGCTGACCAACAACTTGATCTTGGACTTCCAGTCTCCAGAACTATGAGCAAATAAATTTCTGTTGTTTAAGCCACTTAGTCTGTGGTATTTTGTATGACAGCTCTAGCAAAGTAATATGATCTTCTATAAATGTGAATCTAAAGCCAGATTATTTCTTTCTGAGTTTATTGAGGTCAGGGAATAAGATAGATTAATCTATGCTTCCTTATCATCTAACCAGAATCTGGCCCAGAGTAGGTGCTTGGGAAGTGTTTGTTGAATTACATTGAATAAAGACAAACTATGTTTTGATCACGGCAGTGGCAGGGCAGCTGGCTGCCAGCCTGGCTCTTTTCAGCTTCCACTTGAAGTTTCCAGACTGTTTGTCTGGTTCTTCCTAAATGAAAGTGGCTGTTTTTGTTCTTTCTGATTGTAAAGGCAGATGTAAAAACATACACATATAGAAATCTGTGTTCATAGTAAAAATAACCTAGTAATGCATTAAAGTATGAAAAAGAAAGTGAAACCCAGAATCTCACCATACAAAGTAACTACCGTTCAAATTGGGTGAATATATTTCTCAAGGTTTTTGGAGGGGTCATATTAATATCATTATTAACTCACCTCTAACAAATAAGTGACATGTTTTATATAGCATTTGTTGTTTTTATAACATACTTTTCCCATATAATATAATTTGGATATCTTTCAAACTAGACAATAAATACAGATTTATAGTAGCATTTTCAAGTGGCTTATTTATAGATCATTTAAAGAGTATGCAATAACTTATTTAGCCTAGTCCCTACTGAAGATAGGTTGTTTCTAGTGTTCCTAATATGAATAGTACTGTGAGGATTTAGTCTCTTTGTTGTGGTTCTTATCTCATTTATTTAACCAAAGACAGAAAAAAATATGAAAGAGCACACTGTGTAATATATGTGGGCCATTGTGGAACTGGTAATATAGACACAGACATAATGTAGATGCCTGAAGAGGAAATCCTTGCAGTGCAGAATTCCCTGGGTTGGCATATCTCCATCTGCTCTCAGAAATCAAATCCTCTCCCGTGAACTCCAGACTCAGCCATCAGATTGACGCTTCCATTTTGGATATATCAAATTCGAAATGTCCAAACTACATCTCTTGATTTCTCTCCTGAAACACATCTTTCACTAACGGTTTTTCCCATCTCAACCAATAAAGTCATTGTTCACCCAGCTGTTGATGTCAGGAACTGAGAATTTATCCCTGAGTCTCCTCTTGTCCTTACTTTCCACATCCATTCCATCACTGAGTCTCTGTTGATTTTATCTCCAAAATTTATGTCCAACCTGCCCTCTTCTTCCTATCTCCACTGCTCATTTTGTTGTTGGACAGTGTCACCTCTTGCCTGGATTATGGCAATAGCCTACTCACTAGTCTCACGCTCTCCTCTCCTGTTTCTTCCAGTTACAAAGTAGTCATGCCACACTCCATTTCTAAATTTTTCAGCGGCCCCTCTTTATACTTTGCAAGGAAAAGTTCTAAGTCCTTGCCTCGGTCTATAAGCTGAATGATATTGCACTTACATATGTCTAACATGACTTTGTATCCCTCTCCCCCTCATCACTTCTCTCTAGCCCTACTTTCTTACAGTTTAACATCCAAGACTTTTCTCCACCTGAGGCATATTACATGAGTTGTTCCCTCTGCCCGGACTGCTCTTCTACTCCTTTTGGGCTTAGCTTCTTTCCTTTCCCTAGTTTGCAGTTTAGATGTGACCTCCACAGAGAGGCTTTTTTTGAGCATTTAATCTAAAATATGTCTCCCTTCCCATAACATTTTTTGTTGATCTCAGTTTTTTCTTTTCTTAGAACTTCTGTGACTTGCAAATATTTTTCTTGTTTATTGGTTTTCTTGCTCATTGTCTGTGTCCTCTACCAGAAGTCATGCTTTGATACCAATGCTGAAGACCCTTAGCCTGTAGGTTTAACTTGGTTATCAGCTAGTACTGATGGTTCCTTGACTATAGCTACACCAACACCTCTTCTTGAAACTGGAATTGTTCCCAGTTCCCAGCACCCTAGCCATTGGCTGGAGTGCTTCCTCTAATCTGACAGAGTCCTCTTCTATTTGTCCTTCTATTTCTCCCTGAAGATTTCACTTATCTGACAAAAATATTGCTAATGTCTAGAGCTTTCTGCCATCTTTCACTCCTGGGTATAAGTGATATCCTACACTGGAATCAAGCTCACCACTGCCCCTTTGGATATTGGGATTTGGACTGTTTGCTTTCCAGTTTCATTGGAGCCAAACTATGGAAAGGAGCTTGTAGCCAAATAGTTCTGAATCTGAATTCTGGTTCTGACATTTACTAGCTGTGTGTCCTTAGGTAAGTTATTGTCTTCTCTGAGTCTCAGTTTCACCATCTGTAATGTGGGTTTAAATAGTATCTATTTTGAAAAATTATGAGGATTAGTGATTTCCTATGACAAGCAGCTAATGTGAAGCCTAATACTCAAGCCTCCCCATCCTGTCAGCTCTAGCCTCTCTGTTCCTAGTTTCTTTCTCACATCCCATTAGCCCATGATGAAGATTCTGGCCTATGTCCATAGAGTTGCATGGGCTATTTCAGGCTGTTCTTTCTCTCTTGATCTAAGCTGAGCTGACTTCTTTAACTTCCCAAGTTTCTGTTTTCTTCTTGGCCCATATCCCTTAAACAAAAACTTTTTAAAACTGCCTCTGGTTTACACATCTGAACCACTCTGATCTATTTCTTTCTAGCGCAAGAGCCATTTGTTCACTTTTGAAAGTAAGTAAGATACGTGCCATAGTTTCCTCAAAAAATCTTATAGTCATCTTTAGAGAAGATGCTGGCTTGATCTTCCAGAGGTGCTGTAAGGGTGGGTGGCCGTTCATTATGTTCACATGCAAAGGATGTTCTTATGATGGGTCATTTCTTGCCCAACTTTCAGGCTATGACAGTGTTTTATAACACAAATGTATATAACAGAATGGCCTTTTGTAACAAGAATCTTTTTTGCAATGACTTTTTAAATGCATACATTTTTTCAAGGTTGCAGTTAGAATTACATGACCATATGACTTCTCTGGAAGGCATAAAGCTGCTCTCTGGAACCCAGCCCCCCTCTGACACCTTGGCATGAATAATATGAAAAATGGCTGAGATCCCATATGTTTCTTCATTCCTCCTAGACAGTGCTGACATTTGGAGATTTATTCTTAGAGTGCGCTTCTTTGAACATGTTTGGTTCAATTAGTCTACTGAAGCTGAGGTGGCATAAACTTTTTTAAAGAAGTGGTACCATATTCAGAATAGGATGTTTGAGACACAACAGATGGACTTGTGATCAGGCTAGATTGCCATTTATCAAATTTAGAGTAAACTTAAGTGGATCCACAGCACCTAACTCCGTTCCCTAAAATGTAGATGCTCAAGAAATGATAGTTAAAAAAAAGAAAATCATAAACAACTAATGGCTGGAGCTCTATTATTGCCTTGGGCAAAGGAGAAAATTTAAATGAGTTAGAGATTATTTAATTTTAGAATGTCAGATGTACTGCAGGGTAAGTAAACTGTAGCTAATTTTTTTTCCTGAGATCAAAAGGTCAGAGCTGCTCTATGTGAGAGTGGCTACCATTTATTGAGTACTTACTGCAACAAGCATCTCTTGTTTTTGTTTGTCCAGCATCTCTGTTCTTTTTGGGGAACTGTGCCTGTCTCTATAGTCAGTGAGATCAAATATGGTATTGCCTAGCACATACCCCAGGCTGAATCAATTTCCCCTTTGCAACTGTTCTTGGTGTGGCCACAGACATGTAGACATATGAGACAGGTAGGGCCCATTAGGATCTTCTTCTGGACTGATATTTAAATACTGAGAAGAGAGGTTTTGTTGCACTGGGATTGTTAAACTCAAAATTGGTGACTCTGGGCACTAGTATGTGGATAAATGTTTAATGGCTGACTCTGGCTGACTTTCTTTAAATTTTTATTTTTAGTTTCAATTACAGTTGACATTTAATATTATATTAGTTTCAGGTATACAGCATAGTGGTTAGACATTTATATAACTTACAAAGTGATCCTCCTGATAAATCTAGTATCCATCTGACACCATACATGGTTATTATAATATTATTGACTATATTTCCTATGCTGTACTTTATATTCTTGTGACTAATTTATAACTGCCAATTGGTACTTCTTAATTCCTTCACCTTTTCTGGCTGACTTTCAAGAAAAAAAATGCATCACATACATACACATATATACATACTTAAATTTATGTAAAGTCTACTGATATAAAAGATGTATAGTATATAATTTTCAAGTAATATTAAAATAGTCAACATTCTTTTTGTAAATTCTGTATAACCCATTGATTCTCACAGGATACTTTCATTTTTGATTTTTAACTAACTCTTGAGTCTGTGGCCAACCTATGACTGTCATTGATGATAACATAGTTTCAATGTGAACATTGCTTGTTATTTTCATTTATCTTAGTGATGAAAATGAAACAATGAAGAGGTATGCTAGAATTTACACACTTGCCAATGAGGTGAGCAACGTCTTTGTAGAATTGGATAATAGTTTTTGAATACTGGTTGAATATTTCCTCAAATGTTTTGCTGCTATTTACAGTGTGATAGCTATACACATGAACACTATTAAGTTTAATCTACATTATTTATAGTCTGCATTTTCTCCATCACTTTCTTAAGTCTAGGTAATCAACAACACAATAAATCAAACCCTGATTTGTAGCATTAGCCAATTTCCATGGCTGACTTCAAGCTTCAAATGCAACATCAGTGAACGTGGGGTTGGAAAGTGATGTGCAGTAGCACACTGTTATAGAGAATTTCCACGAAGCAGATATAATAGGCGTAAATAACTTCAAGAGTATAAATAATAGTAAAATGTAGTAACATAATTAGGAAGTGATGTTTTGAGTATTGGTTGCCTTCATTTTTGATACAATATATTTAATTGCAAATTAATATGATTTAATTCTTATTAGTGACCATGTTTAACAGTCTACTCACAGAATCCCTGCCAATTTAAAAGCTGGATCTCACAATCTGGTGCAAGCTGGTTCCAGCACACTGCTGAACGTGGGGCTTTCACTGGGTGGACATTTCCCCCACCAGGTAGAGAGGGTCTGTCAGCAGAAAAAGCACTACTGAGAGAGACCAATAGGAGGGATTCTGCCCAAGGATTATCTCAGTTTTCTGTTTTACTCTGACAGATGGACCACTAAGGTCCTGCCGTGTAAGAGGGCTCTGTTTATCATATGTTATATCTATTTCTTTCATTTCTTAAATGGCTGTACTATGAAGGTATTGCCTCTATTTTACAGGGGCAGTATTTTGGTTATTATATGCTGTCTCATTTAATCCTCAGAACAATCTATAAGATGTCTGGATGCCTATATTTCCTTGTTCTCATTTTTCCAATAAGCTGTGAGATGTTAAGTGACTTGCTACAAGGTGGGATTCAAGCCCAGTTCTGACTGTAAGGCAACTCCCTCAGCCTGCATTCTCAGCAAATGTAAGGTTACTTAGCAGTAAATAGATCAGCATCTATAAAAGGACTAAACTTTAGGTCAAAGAAAAATCTGTTCACTGGCTTTCTCCACCTCTTAGCTCCCTCCCCAGTCTGCCAGGATTCCTTGGTGCCCCCTTTTCTGCATTTCTCAGATATTTCACCATTTAATCCTCTTGTTCTCTCAAACCTAGACATGTTAACAGTTTAGGGAAGTGAAAAGTGGCTCCTCCTCACTAAAGAGAGTCAGTTCTAACGTCATTTCACAGATGAGCAAACTGAGGCATGAGGAGTTATAAGCCAGACCCCAGGCACTGCAGTCATGTGGAGCCAGACTCACTGGCCTGCTTTCTAACTGATGCTCATGCCCTCCGGCTGACAGCTGGTAGAAAAAAAAATTTAAAAATACCATTGTGCCTTCGTGGATGAATTCTTCGAATGCCAGAAAGAAATTATGCTTTGGCCATTATTAATGCCCCGTGACTCAAACTTTACTGTGCCTGATAATCATCTGGAGAAAGGTGATTGTATTACCTTCCTGACAATACTCACAAAAATGTGCCTGAATTTCAAAAAAAAAAAATTATCCTGAGTGAACAAAGGCAGAGAAAAGAGAGTACATATTGTATATTCCATTTATATACCATTCTAGAAAATGTAAACTAATCTATAGTGACAGAAAGCATTATCAGTGGTTGCCTGTGGGCAGAGAAGGAGGGGTGGATTATAAAGGGGCATAAGGAAACTTCTGGGGTGATGGATACATTCACTACTTCATTGTGGTGATGGTTTAACATAGTCAAAACTAGTCAAGTCCTACATTTTAACTATGTGCAGTTTATTGTATGTCACTTATACCTTAGTATAACTTGAAAAAAAAAAGAAAAACCAGTTGCTTTACACTCATTCCCTGGACATTTTATGTGTGTATGAGTGTCTTTTTTCCAGTCAGATTTTTGATTTGTTTTCTAATGACCTATTTAGCCAACTCACAGTGAAGATTAAAAAGAAATATCAGTCAATAGTAACATGAAATATTAGTAGACAAAAGGAAAAAGGAAAACCTCAATCCTGTAAGTCATTAATGCATCATAAAATCTATAGCCTTTTCCCATGCTCCTGCTTGCAAGAAATATTATATATTTATTGGACATATAATATTTCTTACTATATATATATTTTTGCAGTGATCTGTATTTTTAAAGATCTTTTCCTTATTTCCACATAGTCTTCGAACTTGTCAATTCTAATGGAATTTTACTTACAGTTAAATTAACATACCATGATCTGCTCATTTATATCTAAATATTTGAGTCATTTGGATTTACTAGTAAGAATAGATTTACATAGTTTAAACAATTTTTTGTAAATTTATGTTTTCATTTAAATTATTCACTTTCCCTATATTATTGATATTCCAATGCGATATAGGGAAACCGACACTGAATACAGTGTCATAAGAACTGAGTTGGGTCTTGACTTGGCACTTACTGGCTGAGAACCTTCTAAAAATCACTTATTTTACCTGGGATATTT
>NW_024340695.1:3491595-3504280 GCF_902729225.1 Pteropus medius | reverse complement strand
CCTCTCCAGCTTGCCTTCCTTCCCTCAGAGCAGGGAAATGCGTTCTCATCTGGGCTGGAGGTGGGAGCATACGAGATAGCTGTTCCTTATTGACTTTTCCCCCAAACTTCTGGGAAATAGTATGATGCAGTGGTTTAATAGGATAGCTAAGCATGTGAGCTCTGAAGACAGAGTACTTAGGTACATAATCCCGGCTACATCACATGCCAGTTTTGTGACCTTGTGAAAGTCACTTAACTTCTCCGTGTCTCAGTTTCATTTTTAGTTCAATGGGAATAATTCAAATATATGGTGTAGTGCCTGGCACATAAATGCTCCATAAATATTTATTAAATCAAATGAAGTTAAATTTTACTCTATTAAAAGTAAATGATATTAAATGAGAAAATGCATGTAAAGTACTAAGAACAGTGTCTTAGAATACACATAGCCTGTATTATAATACTTTTCTTATTGAACATCTGTTTTTCCAGGGCTTAAGTTTTTGAAATTCAAAAGCCAAGAAGAGGTGAGCTGTGGTGTGGAGCGATGGTGCTGTGATAGCAAGAGTAACAGTAACATGGGGGGTGGGGGAAGCATTTATTCATGTTCCAAAAATATCATCTCCTCATATGCAGTAGTCTCTTATCTCGTTTCTTCAATCCTGGCCTTTTCTCTCCCCAAAGCATCTTTTTTTGTTTTTTTTTCTCAATTGAGGTATCATTGACGTATAACATTATATTCATTTCAGAATACAACAAAATAATTTGATATTTGTATATATTGTGAAATGATCAGTACAATAAGTCTGGTTACTATGTCACCATATATAGTTACAATTTTTTTTTAGTGATAAGTCCCTAAAGCATCTTGTACATCAATTACATACAGATTCCGTCTCCTAAATACCATGTCACTTCTTGAAACATGTCTTTAATTGCCTTCAGAGTAAGCCCAAACTCCTTAAGCTGGCTTCAGGAATACCTAGCTGTGCCTCTAATTCTATCTCCCATTTCTCTTTGTCAAGTCTGAATTATCTACTTTTTATCATAAGCTTTCCTATTATTGTGATTTTTCTTTTTTCTAGTTTTCTCACCTAAAAAGCATCTCTCCTTTTTCCCACCAAGGGTACCCATCAAGGGGGCAAATAGAGGCTGAAACCAGCTCACCATGATCTCACCAACTGGTGTTCCTGCGTTGGTCCTATGACCGTACAATGGCGATATCTTTTCTCAGTTCTTACAAATAGTCCAAAGCTCTGTTGAAGAGATACCTAGGATTTCAGCTGTATTTGTTATTTTTTTTCCCCTTTTATCACAGTGAGACAAATGCTGCAGGAGAGAAAGCATAGATGGCACAGAAGAAGATATAGGAAGGGCTCTATACCAAGTCTTGGAGAGTCAAAGGAGGCCTTTTGGAGAAAATATCTAATCTATGATCTGAAGAATATGCCCAGTGACACAAGACATAGGTGAAGGAAGAAAGCAAGAACATGGTAAGTGTAGTTGATCCTTGAACAGTGAGGAGGGTTAGGGGCACTAACCTCCCACGCACTCAGAGTCTATGAATAACTTTTGACTTCCCCAAACTTAACTGATCGCCTACTGTTGACCAGAGCCTTATTGTCACATTTTGTATGTTATATGTATTACATATTGTATTCTTACAATAAAGTAAGCTAGAGAAAAGAAAATATTAAGAAAATCGTAAGGAAGAAAAAATATATTCATAATATTTCTTGAAAAAATCATACATAAGTGGACTCATGCAGTTTCAAAACTGTGTTGTTCTAGGATCACTGTACAAGGAATAAAAAAGGAATATAGGGAGCAAGGATATGTGAGGAAGTGGGGTTGCAGTGGGAAGTGAGAGGTGAGACTGGGCAGGTAAGCGGGAGTCAGATAGGAAAGGATAGACAAGGGCTTTGGACTTTCATCTGAGGGCAAAGAGGAACTTAGAAGGGCGACGTAAATAGATTTATACTTTAAGAGCTTTAGCTATAGTGAAAGGTGAAGAATGAATTGAGGTGGAGCTTGGAGATGGAGATTGAGAGGAAAATACAGGAAGCAGGGACCCAAGTTAGAGGACTGTTGCAGTAATCCAAGGGAAAGATGAGATTCTGGCACTGTTTATTACTGTGCCATAACCCTAGTCAGTCTTGACTGATACAGATTATGAACTTGCTTTTGGTACAAGAAATTAGGGGAACAATAATTTCTAACCCTGACTGCACAGAAGGGGCCTTGACCTTGACCTTGATCTTGCCAACTGTGATAACAAAAAGTGCATACTTTTAAGAGACATGTAGGAGGTAGAATGAGCAGGATTTGATGTGGAGGTAGGGATAGAGGATTGTCGAAGTTAATGACTTGGCCAACTGGGTGAATGGAGGTGGCACTACTGAGACGGGAAATACTGGAGGGGGAGAAATTTTGGGCAGGCTGCAAAATCATGCGTTTGTTTTGGATGTATTGAATTAGGGATCCCTATGGAATTGGCACACATAGAGAGCCAGTCAGCACATAGGTGTAAAGTTGCAGGAAAGAGATTTGTGTTTTGGAATTCATAAATTTGTCGATTTTTGTATATTTGCATCTCCCCTATCAGGATTAGGGACAGCAATTCCTGTTATCAAACACATTGCTATCTATGTAACAAAACATGTCCTTATTTATAGCAAGTGGGATAAAGAAACAGTACAAATAGCCTCATGACAATTCAGGTCAGGCTTTTCTGGAGAATGAGATTGTGACAAATTTTTGCAAAAGAATTTTAGGATTTCAGAGTTTTAAATTTCAGAAATATAGATACAAGACTGTCTACATGTACTATCTCATTTAATTCTTACATCAACCATATGAGGTAGGCACTATTACTATTCTCTTTTTAAAGATACTTAGACACAGACAGGTTAATTAAAATGCTGAGGTCACACAATCAGTATTAAAAACCACGCAGTCTAAGGTAGGAGAATGTTTCGAGAAGAGAGGATCAAATATCATAGGCAGGTATAGGAAAATTAAAAATAAAATTGCCTCACTGGATCTGGCAGTTTAAAAAATGGCCTTTGGGAAGGCAGTTTCAGGGAAGTAGTGGGGTAGAGGCAAATCTGTGGTAGGTTACGAAGTGCATAGGAGGCAAAGAAGGGGAGACAACTACTACAGAATCTTCTAAGAAATTGACACGAAGGAATGGGAGAGACTGGGCAAAAGCTAGAGGGAACAATGAGTGAAGAAAGCATTTTTAAAGCATATTAAATGTTAAAGAGAGACCGGTGAAGAGAGAGCCATGAGAGCAAATGTCCAGAGACACAAGTGAATAGGATCCAGAGCAGTGGTGGAGGGATGGTGAGGGAAATTGCTTCCTGTTTACCTAGGAGAAAATGGAGAGGGAGCCAGGGCCGGAAGTCTAAGGATAGACAGCATGACCATTTGGGTGAGTCATCTTCTGAGACCGAGGTGAGAGGGTGACATCTGATGTGTGAAGAGAAAGGAGAAGCTTTAAGAAAGCTACTGTGGAACATGGAAGGGACAGTTGATTAAGGATGTGTTGAAGGATTGGGCTGCATTGAGAGGGGCAGGTCGAGTTTGGAGGCCTTGAAGTTATGATGCATCAGTATTGGAGATTTTTTGATTCTCTCCTGAAATGCTGAGCAGCTACAAGTAAGGAAAAACTCACAGTTGGATATATTAGGGTGGGGTCTTTGCTGGGTAAGTGTAACCATATGTCAGATCCTTGGGAGTTGAGAATCTTGGCACCGTATCTAAATCCCAGAGATTCCTATAGAGTCAGCGTTACTCTAGGCCAGGGTTTCTCAACTTTGATGCACATTGAAATCACCTGGAGAACTTTAAAAACTGCTGATGTCTGAATCTCATGCTCAGAAATTCTGATTTACTTGGTCTGAGGGCTGTGGCCTGGAGGTCTTTTGTGTTTTTTTTTTTCCAAATAAACTTGCTAGGTGATTTCAGTGTGTAGGCAGGGAATTATTATTATTGCTCTAATTTCCTATACCTAAAACAAATTCATAACCTGTATCCATCAGGATAGACTAGGTAACAGTGTCAGAATCTGTGTCTTACACAACAGAAGTGTATTTCCTGCTTATACAATGTCAAGGGCAGGTCTAGGTAACTGTTCTGGGCGGCTCTTCTTGTGTTGCTCAGCATTCCCTAGTCATTGAAGCAGAGGAAGAGGAGCACTGAGAACTGATTCCTGGCTCTTACTTGCTTTCACCTGAAAGTAACAGATATCACCTCCATTCACATTTCATGGACCAGAACTAGTTTATGGCCACAACTAATTTCAAGGAGGTAGAGAAGGCAACTGGTTATTGGTGAACATCCATAATGACGACCACCTAGGGCTTTTACCGTAAATGAAATTAGAAGGATATGAAAAGGCTTCTTTATTTTGCAAACACTTATATAGTGCTTGTTACATGCCAGATATTATTTTAATGGCTTTCAAATGGGAGCTCATTTAATCATCATAACAGCCCTATTCAATAGGTCATTTTTGTCTCCATTTTATAGAAGGGGAAATTGAGGCTAAATAACTCATCCTAGGTCATATAGTTAGTGGTAGAGGCGAGATGAAATTCTAGGCAGTCTGGGTCCCAAGGTCAAGCACTGAACTTCTCTCTGCACAATGCTACCTCCTTATTTTGCTTTCTTTCAACTTAGATTCTGTGGTGGGTGGTAGGGAAGGAGAGAGGTTACAAATGTAAGTGTGGGACTTTGTGCATGCAAAGGGATTGAGTAATGTCTGGATATTTCACTGCTAGAGCTAGGGTAGGGCTCTGGGGGGAGGCTGAGAGTGAGACTTGGGGAATAGGTTGGGGAGGAGAAAGTGGTTTGGACAGATACCCTTGCTAATGAGACCAGCCCTGAAGGCCAGGATGGAGAGCAACTTCTGGTTCTTTCCTTTCTTCCTTCCTCCTATTCCTCCATCAGAGTCACCCACTTACCATCCAAAGATTGCACCTTAGACCTATGGTGAGGTTAGCTCAAAAAGAGAGAACAGGGATGGGGAGAAAAGTCATTTCTTTAGAGAGTAGTAGGTAGGCCATTTACACATAAGGGATCAAACATTGTCGGACTAGACCTATTTCTAATCCATTTCTGAGAGTTTACATATAATCACACCTACTGTCAAATAAGCTATATTTTAAAATCTTCAGAGGAGAGGTGCTTGATAAAAGAATCCTTCAGCAAACCAGTAGTAATTACAAACCATCACTTCCTAATATATCAAGTTTCTAAGTCTTCACTTTTAAATTGGTTGCTCTTAAATTGGAACACACCTGCAGGTCAGCTAGCCTTCATTCATTTCATAGCTGTGACTCGGCCGTCAGCGAACACCTCTGGGTATTAGAACTCTTGGTTCTCATAGACAATACCACTCTAATTACAGTACCTCCAGAGAGGAGTAAAGGACAAATGATCAGGCTTTAAAACAGAATCTTTGCAATAAAACAAACAATAAGAAGCCCTTTTTGTGACATTGAAGGTTTTTGATTCCTATCTCTCTCTTACCTGTTAAGTCCTGTGGTTTGGTTGCAACATATGGACTCTGTCTGTAAAACCCTTTTAAAATGCTGTGTTGGCATTTTGCTGCAATTGCCAGCACATTCCTTAGGGCCAGTCAGTCCATACAGTGCTGCTCTGTTTTCTATACTCTGTTTTGATTAGGAGCTGTTGCTAGTTGTCAGGATTTCTCTTCTCTCTAGTGCTACAAAATCAGCAATGTTGTTGCTGGTTTTTACTACACTAAGCCAGTATCGGATAGTTTTCTGTTATTCACAAGGAGCTCTGGCTACAATGTCTCTAGTTTCAGTGCCGCCTCATGTCACCTTGGACTAGGTGCTTTATCTCTCTGGGTCCCTATTTCTTTCTCTGTAAAATGAAAACTTAAACTAGAACATTAAGAAAAATGTGTAAACTAAAGATTTGATACTCTATAACTATCATTTTTAACAATAAAAATAATTCAAGAGCTATAATGCCATGGAGTTATTAAGGACAAAGAAGAAAGGCTAAATGTCATTTAAATTAAATCTTCAGATGGAAACGAATGGGAAGTTCTACCAGTAACTGTGTGACTGTGTCTTAATGGAGTCCAAAAGAGTTTCCTCTTTGGGAAGTGTGAGCTAATACACCCACAGAGGAGTGATTAAGAACAGGGATATTTATACTAGATGGGAAATGCTGGGAACCTGAGATTGTATATCAATACCCAGAGGCAAGATGTGGGCAGCTGATGATGTGCAAAAGAACATATATATTGGAAATATTTCCTGTTAATGGTGATGATGGATTTATATCATGTTAGAAGTCTAGGATTGCAATCTATGAATTATATATGTATATATTTTAAAAAGATTAGCCTGCCTGTTCACTATCCCAGTTTGTGAATGGCTGATTAGTCAAGGACCATGATCTGTCTGTACACTAGCCTAGTTGCCATGAACACAGGTCATACAAGACCTACCAGATGTGGGAAATGCAATTGTTTAAGGATGCCTTTCCAGTTACCCTCTGCTTACACACACCCTGTCAACTGCAGGAAGGAGGGAGCTGTAACTTCAGCCAAATTTTTGACTCCTGCCAGAGACAGGCAAACCACAAGGATCCAATCTGTGCCGGAATCTCTTGTTATTTAACTAAAGACACCCCAGTGTATTTAGAAGACATTCTTGCTGTAGGGGAAGAAACTTGTACCACCAGCAGTGCTTCTAAGTAGAAAGCTAAAATAGCCTAGTGTTATTCCACAGAGTCTCTTGATTTTTTTGCAGAAAGAATCCTAGCAGAGCAAAGTACTCTTTGCTTCCAGTCAACCTTCTCGGTTTGTTCAGCTGCCCCAGCTCTGGGCTAATGGGTGAACATTTTAGAGAGCAGAGGGAATAAATGACCCTAAATTAAAACCTGGATCCTGGTCATGTGTTTGTCTTAGCCGCAGGCAAGGGTCCTTACCCTGGGTGCTCCGGAGAGAGAGTCATGGTGACTCGAGGCTAGTGATTGGTAATTTAGGGGGTTCCAGACAAAGTCAGACACTGCCCCTCCCTACCTTCCCGCCCTAGGCTGGTGCTGAGCAGATGTTTCCTCACCCCCCACCCCTGGGATTCCTGCTGCTAGGGGGCAACCCAGACTCTACCATTTCTAACAGAGATTACCGAATATATGCAACTTTCTTTTCGCCTTCACTACTCCACGCTTCAGCTTGCCACCAACCTCTGATCCTGCCACAGTGCACTTTTTGTCCTTACTCCTTCATCCTGCATATGCAGTTGTCCTTTTTCGACAAGCCCAGGTGGAGCTTCCAGAGAGGAAGCCTTAGATCGGCCGGTGCTTCTCAAACTTGAGCGTGCAACATATTTACCTGAAGAGCTTGTTAAAACAGATTGTTGGCCCTCGCGCCTGGTTCCTTGTTCCTTAGCTCTGGGGTGGAGTCGGATAATTTGCATTTCTAATTCATTCTTAGGAGGTGCTGCCAGTTGGGACCACTTTGAGAACTACCGTCTTAGATAAATGGAGGTGCCGCGGCGCGAGCCTCCCCTTTTCTTTAATCTCTCCCCGCTCTATTTGCACTTATGCCATTTTCCCTTCTCCGTGGTAGAATCCGGCTTTTGGACTCTGTTTCTAACGGTTCCACTCCTGTCCCGGATTATGAGCGGATAGATTATTAGAGACGAATCCTGTCCGCACCCGCAGCCCTGCTCAGCTTTGCTCCCACCGTCTTCACTCTTTTTCCATCGCAAACACTTTGCGCCCCCAGCTCCCCGCGCGGCGCCATCGGGTGTGAATTATTCACCCTTTTCTCCTACTCCTTGCATTAAGTGCAATCTTTTCAGCAACTTCGCAGCATTGGCGGGGCTCGCCCCTCGCCTCCCGCAGCCCTGGGGAAGCTCCCCTGTGTGGCTTGGCTCCCCATGCCAGACCCAGCTTGGGGCTTGGGGGACGTTCCTGCGCCCTTTGTGCGCTCGGACTCTAACTGGATCAGGCTCTGTAGCATGGGTCGGGCGGGTGGTAAAAGCTCCTCTGATGAGCTTTGGGGGCCGAAGTCCGGAGGGGGGCGGTAGCAGCGTCAGGTGGCTGCTCTGCGTCTTCGCGGGCCGCCCTGTCAGTTTCTGCTCAGCGCTCAGCCTCAGCGGAGTGCAACACCTCCGCCCCTGCAGCCGTGTTTGGGGCTCGGGACCCCGGCGGTAGAAGCTGAGATGTGATCCCTCCAATTGCCCGTTGCCCTGTCTGGCATCCTGCCTGCTTCTCCCACTACCTCTCCCACTCCACGGCCCCACCGGACTGCCAGCGTTTGTCTCGATCTCCGGGGAGAGAGGAGCGGCGACCAGGCGCACAGCCCCGCAGAAGTTGAGCTCGGCAGGGCAGCTGCGATCCCGCTGAGCGAGAGGAGTGGGCTAGGGCAAGGGGAGAGGAAAGCGCGGTAAAGGGGTCTGGGTCTGGGCTAAGAGGGACTGGAAGATAGGAGCTTGAGTTGGCTTTTCCCGCTCCCCAGGCCTGGGGCGCGGGGCAGGGGGAGAAATGCTGAGCCCGCGCCCAGGCGACCGCCGCCAAGGCAGCAGCCTCAGCAGCAGTTTCAGCATCAGCACCGGCGGGACAGCGACAGCGGGGGCGGCGCAGGCGCACTGTGCCCCGCGGAGCCTGCAGTTCCCGAGCCCCGTGTGCGGCACCGCCACTGTCTGGGCAGCCGCGGCCGGGGGAGCGCTACTACCATGAACTGCCTGGTCCTTCTCGCCAGAGCTGCTCATCCGGGTCGGGCTGGAGACACAGTCAGGGGACCCCGTCGCCGCCGCCGCGCCCCCTCTTCTTTTGGCTCCATCTTCTCCACCTTTTCCTCCAGTTCCTCCACCTTCTCTTCCTGCATCCCCCCCTCCCCCGCCGCGGATCCTGGCCGCCGCTCTCCAGACCCAGGATGCCGGGGGGCAAGAGAGGGCTGGTGGCACCGCAGAACACATTTTTGGAGAACATCGTCAGGCGCTCCAGTGGTAAGAAGAGTTGCAGTTCCGAACACCCCCACGTCTATCTTGCCCAAGCGCGCCCCTCGTCCTCCCCACCCCATCCCTCTCCAGGAGGGATTCAGACAGCCCTACCTGGTGGCTCCAGTTACTAGTTGGACCTGATTCTGGGTGGGGGTGGGAATGAGGTGGTGGTGGAAAGTTAGTTGCATACCCTCCTCAGGACCTACTCACCCTCCTCCCACCTGTCCAGAGCCCGGAACCGGGAGCAGCTAAGGGGGAGTGGGTATGGCATAGGTACGTCTGGAGAATAGAGTTGAGTTTCGCTTCAGTGAGGGTATTTTTCTTGTTCGTCCTCTGCCCACATTTTCCCCCGAGTAGGCTCCAGAGACTGAACAGATTCTTAGAGTTAGTCAATCTCAGTGCAAGGGTTTCCCTCAAGTTGGGAATGGCCGCGAAAGTGGCTCCTAATAAGATTTAAGTGTCTGGAATGGCTTTTGGGCCCAACAGGCACCGCTGAGAGGAACCTTGTGCTGGGGAAAGTAGCTGGAATCGAACCTAATTAAGAGGGTACTTGAAAAATGGGAAGGCAATTACTATGGCTGACTTTGTGTTAAAAGTTTTTTTTTTTTTTTATTATTGTGCATTGGCCTATATTGATTTATATATTTGCTTTGACTTAAATAGGAGAAATGTAAAAACAATAGTTATTGTGTTTTTAAAGTAACTAGAGAAAGAATTTTAAAAAATGCCATTCTCCCTGGCTACTGATGTTAAGGTTTACTTGTCTTAAAGTGTTTTAAAATGCCATCCATTTATACGTTCATTTCCCCCGAGATATTCTGAATGAGATGGTTATATATTTCGCATTATAAGACCTTACAAATTTTTCATTTTACTTAAATCTTCATCTTATACTTATTTTAAATTCTTTTACATAATTTTCAGTTTTATAAGCAAGATATGTAAAGTATCCTTTAAAAAGTTTTTTTTTCTTTTCTTTAGAGGCTTGTTATTTTATTGTGAGATACCTTGTTTGAACAATTATGAGAGTGACATTTCTGCATATTGATTGCAGTAGAGCTTGGACCAAAGCAATGGCAGTACTCTGCAGTTCCATACTTCATTGTTCATTCATTCATTGATTCATTTAAACAATATTTTTGGGTGCCTTATACAATAGACACTTTGTGGGATCCTTTGGATAAAAAAATGATTAAGACACATTTATTCTCAAGAAGCTCCCTGCCTAGTGGGCAAGACAGAGCACTCTCAAATAATAATAAATAATTAAATATGCTTTCCCCGAATTGGTAGATTAGATTATATTCTTAGATTAGGATCTCTTCTTGACTTGCAGATATTTCCCCTGATTTTGGGACTATGTGTATTTGAATGTCCCAAGGTGTTTTTCATAAAGCTCTGACACAATATTTGGTTTTAATTTGAGGCATTTGACTTTATTTCTTCCACTGTGGTCAACACCTGGTACTATACAATTCTAGAGTAGGCTTTTGGGGTTGAAAAAAATAGCTAATAAGACTGGTCTAGTTTTTTAAAAATCCTATAATATTTTTTGACATTCCAGTGTGATTTCAAATGTTTTTGATTTTTTATGATAATATAAAATATGAATTTGTAATAGTAGGCAATTTCTGTGTTTAACCATTACCTTGCATTAATATTACAGAAGACCTAAAGTACAAGGGGGATATTATTGTTAAAACACCAGTTTGGGAAATTTAAAGGTGATTGGAACCAGTTATTTAAGATATATTGGTCTTATTTTAGCTTTCTGATCTTCTTGAGTTATTTCAAATCTTTGCAATTTGTCTATGAAAGGACTTTTCAGAGAAGGCCTTAAAGAATAAAGCCCACAGGTTCTCTGTTGCGCTGTAGGGTAATCAGAAAGAAGATGACAGTTCCTTGACTGAAGTTTACTAATATAGCATCTTTGGTCGAAACTTTGTGTGCAGACTGGAACTGTGAGCCAGTTTTTAGATTACCTTTTATTTCAGATATACTATGAAGTTAAGACTCACCTTATGTGGTTTAGAAATATCTGCTTCTGTTGCCTCCATTTTACATCTTCCATCCAAGTTAATGAACGTTCTACCTTTTTCACACATGATGTTCATAATTATTTCATTGGTTTCATGTTTATTTCCATAGATAGCACCCAATGGTGAATGAAAATGATTTGTTTTGGCATTTTACATACCACTTCTGATTGCTTATGGCTGACTTTTAATACCACTACTCAAAACCTCTGAGCTCTGTTTGAAATGTGTTAGATACTTGAGATAACTCTATGCGCATGTGTACATAATAAATATTGGACAGTCTCAGTACCATTCTTACAGGAAGAACCTCGGAAAATGAATACTACAGTATTAAATTGGTCTGTACATTCATGTGGGCATATCCCACAGTCGTTGCCATTTCTATCCGATTTGGCAGAGAAATAGGAAAATTTATTCTGAGAAATTGTTTAATTGAGGCTAACAGAAATTTCCTTTCAGAATTCTCACAGACAGATCGAGTTTGTCACAGTGAAGATTTCATTATTCGCTAACTTAACAACATTGAAAGTGAGGTGTTGGTAAAGCTTTAGTGGAAAAGGAAAAAGAAGGAGGCAGCGCTCCCAATATATTTAAGAATTGGAGAGAGAGACTGGAATTGTCTGTTTACCTTTACCGCATGAAATGCTTCTTTTTATGATACAACATCATTTTCTTCTTATGAAGAGAACAGATCATTTAGTGAGAGTCAGAGGAAATAGAAACGTATGCATAGAGATGCACACAGATACACATAAAGACAAGCACCCACCCAGGTATGAAGGTACATACAGAAGAAGGAAACTCTTTTTTTCTCTCTTTTTCACACAAAGAGCAAAAGAGAGATATAGAAAGTAACAGAAAGAAGGGGAAAGGCAGGGAGGGGCGAGAGAGAGAGAAAAAGAGAGAGAGAAGAGGAGAGGAGAGAAGAAGAGAGGAGAAGAGAGAGGAGAGAGGAGAGAGGAGAGGGAAAGAAAGAGAGAGATCAGATGTGAAAGGGAAATGGACACAAAGAGAAAACATCAAGCATTTATTTGTCTGTAGATACCACTAATGAACTGAAATCTCAGCCAATTAGAAATCCATCAGAGTACTTCTTGATGATGCAGAACAAAAGAGCAAGTGTGTAGTATGTTTGGATATAGCTTTTAAACCTGAGGAGTTCCTAATAAAATTCCAAACTCCCCAGTTGCAATTTCCCAGAATAACAGTGCTATATTCTGTGCCCTAGAGTAGCAATATAGCCTCTTTGCTGTTTTTTACACTTCTTGAGATTGGCTTTTTATTTTCCTTATTTAGTTGACTTAGTCTGTTATAGGAAAGCATTTCAAATTATTATGGGTGATTCAAAGACTATAAGATAAAATAATGAGAGCCACTGAATAGGATGGATACACACATACTTTACAGACAAATCCCCAAATAGTAGAAGTAGGGAATTCCTTTTTTTTCAGTTTTAAAAGACAAATAAAAGGAATTATAGTGATTCTTAGCATGTGATTCTAGTAGGTATAGAGAGCATGTTAGTACTCCAAGAAGTTGTAAAGGTCAAACATATAAATGTCATAGCAAGATTTAGATGCATTTTTGGGTAGCAGGAATAAGTTTGTAGAAAAGGAAAGTTTGGAAACTATGTGGTAAGTTCATTACACCTGTACAATGTCTCATAGGAGAC
>NW_024340695.1:3384353-3491571 GCF_902729225.1 Pteropus medius | reverse complement strand
GCCCAAAGTGCTTATTGACTGTATCTGTGTCTGGAACATTATTAGGCTATCTTCCCTTGTTTAAATTTTAATTATTTATGCAAGCTATTCATCAATATATATTGGGCTGTAGGGAGCAGTAAGCTTGTGGGTAAAGGGAAAGTAGCTGAAATAAAGCAACAGTTTTAGGACTATTGGGTGAAATCTTATATTCAAAAAACAAAACAAAACATTTCAAAGACCTTCAATCTGATTATGTCTTTGGGCAGCACACTTTATTCATATGTTGTCTTTGATTCCTTGATAAATAGGCATAAACGGTTAGTTTGGGTAATGGTGAAATATGTTGCCATTTGAAAAATTATAACTTCAAAAATAATGTATTTTTATTAGAAATTTTTGTTCTTTAATATATTTTAAACATGAAAAACTAGAAATGTTTTTCTCTTTAGAGAAAATAGGCTCAGGAAAGAAGAAAACAGAGGAGGCAGTATCTTATGAACCATTTAACTTTCAAGAGAAGAGATTCAGTATACTCAGTTTCCCATTCTGCTCAAGATACCTAGGTTGCACAAGCACTTTCTTTACTCAGCTGTCTCTTTCTTATAGGAATATCCGAACCTATTTTTGTGCTATAATTAATATTTATAAAAAGAGATTTTAAAGGAGAACCTATAGAAGATGAAATAGAGAGAGAACTAGTGATTTAAAAACAAAGCAAAAAAGGAATAATAACTTTTAATAATCCAATGTAAAATAAATGATGAAAAATGTATTTTTCTGGTATAAAGTTCTTGAAGTTTTTTCTTAAAAGATTTTCTTTAACATCGAAACTGCTATCCAGGAAATATTAAAACCACATGAAAACTCATGATAAAACCACATGGTGTTTTAGAAGCCTTGGTTTACCCAGGTCTTACAGTGTATCGCTTACACTTTTAAAATATAATAGAGGTTTAAATTATACTGACAATTCCTAGATTATATTTATAAATAAGCCAGAGGATTGTCTCTTGCTTTAGAGCCCACACTGTGTTATATAACAAATGCAGTGCTTTCCTGACTAAAGAGCTGTTTATCCCAGGATTCTATTGTCTTCACTAGGTTTGCCCTATTTGTCTATCTTTTGCTTGATTCCAGAAGTAGGGTGTGTATGAAATCCATGCACCTAGTTATCTTTTAACTGCCTTACTAACAGAACCATATAAAACAGTATTTTTTGATAGAAGGGAGCATGTAGGATTATTTTAATTGGCAATGACTGAGTAGATTCCGAAAAGAAATCTTTTAATTTAGTCAATATTTATCTTTGACTTTCATTGTTAACAACAGCTGTTTGCTAGCATAGAGGAACAATGAGTCCACATTTTCCAGTGTCTAGTCAGGGAAAAAGTTACATATTGTTCTTCAAAGCTCTGAGGTTAGGATTTACCACAAGAGGTCACTATAGGTTCTGTCACAGGTGAACCAAGTAGTTAATCTCTTCTGTTTTCTTTTTCCCTCAAGTATGATTGGAGATTAAAATCAATGTAGTTAGTTGTTACTTTTGGAAGAAAATATCTAAAGCATAAGACACAGAGAAGTAAAACAAAGAAAGGTATTTTTTTTCTTTTAATTATTACAATCTTATTTTAGTTGATGACCAGTGTTTTGTGACTAAATGAATTATGATATCAATACAAATAGTTTACATAAAGAAATAAATTTCAATACATTTTAGACTAGTAGAACATTTACTTTAGCAGATAAACAAATTTTTATTATAATAAGCCATTGGGTGTGATGGTAATATATATGAAATACAAAGTTTTGCAGAAAAATGCCATATAAATAATGTTCATACTGTGAGGATGAATATATATTTTGTATTTCCAAAAAATTGTCCCTTGGCAGATATCTTGATATAATTAAATTGATAGTGCTTTGATTTTACTGAAAGATAGTTCACAGTGATTTAGTTACCTAGGACATGATTCTAGTATTGTGATGTTATTCAGACTTTTAAAATAAAATAAAGAACTAAAAAAATATTTTTCAAAGTTTCCCAAACTTATTAAGCTCTCCAAAAATGTGATTAGAGATAATATTACTTTAAGAGATTTCGTTTCCTATTAATCAGCAAGCCTGAATCTTGGTTTTAGGGATTTGTCTTTTTCTTTTTGGTAGAGTTCAAAAGTACATGTTGAGAGATGCTTTGAAATGTCCTAAAAATTAATTTTAATGAGAAAATTAAAATATGCCACATAGCAATTTATGACTAAAAGAACTATGTTGTGAAATCAGATAGACATGAATAACAAGCCACAAACAAAAACCAGTGGCAATTGTGGTGGAAATTGAGGTTAAAGAAAGTAGTCTTCATGTGCTCTGAGAAATGGATATTTATAAACATTTTCCTTTGCCAATAGCAGAGTAGAATTTTAAAAATACTGCCTTATGTTCTTGTCACACACACACACAAATGATAACTATGTGAGGTGATGGATATGTTAATTCTTTTAACTGTGATAATCATTTCACAAGTATATGTATCTGAAAACATAAAGTTGTACACCTTAAATATATACAATTTTTATTTGTCAATTCTACCTCAATAAAGATGAAAAAAAAAATCCTCAGTATATTCCACCAAATACTTTAGATTAATTTGTGATATGACTCCTTTGCATCACCAAGGAATGACTAAAAAGAATCATTTTAATATCCTCATTTTATATAATATAGAAGTTAATACTGGAAAGGCTTAGTTTTGAAAATATTTGTTTGAATGAGGAGCAGTAATAATATTGTCACATAAATCAGTGTGTAGTTGAGATATTATTTTAGTATTTGCTTGTATGCGGTTATCATCCAAGAGAGAGAGTATACATCCCAGATAGTAGTTTTGTGATATGTTAAGTTTTCACATGGAAAAAGGTAAGAAAATTAAATGAAAAGCAAAATAATTTAGAAAGAAAGAGTGATTGAAAAGCTATTTGAAATTTTATTGAAGTGAACTTCTATCTTTCTTGGGGTCTGGTCCCATGAAAGAAATACAAGTACTGTGTACGAACTCCTTATTGATTTCAAGGGATAAGTGATTCGAGATCTGAGCTTAAGCACACAATCATAGCAGTTTCTCAAAGTAATGACATTCAACTGGAAAGTCATGAAAATGTTGGTATGTGAACTAAGCTCCGTAAGGATATTAATTATATCTTACACATACTTTATACCCTCCACTGTGAAGAGCACATAGAACTAAGTACTAGTTGAATAAATGCTTTTTGATTTTGTCTCCTAAATTAGACAACTCTGTAATTGATTTCCTCCCAAAGCAATAGTGATTAAATCTAGTAAGCGGGTATAAATAATTGTGTATTTTAAAATACTTAATCAGTGCACATATCTGAAAATGAAAATTGCATGGTAGAGGGCCAGTCAAATGGGTCTCATGAGAGCATGAGAGGTGCAGTTATAAGCGATCTGCTCTTCTCCTATTCGAACTTGATGTACGCCTGAAATATTTTCTATCACTTTTGTTCTAATCTCCAAGAGCCTAAAAGCTGCACTATTTTATACAGGAAAGAACTGTTTAGAAATTTGTGGATTCTAATTAAATTACTTTTCATTACAATTTTCCAGTTACAGGTTACTGATGGTAAGTTTTATCACTGTGAATCAATCCTTACCAGTTTAAGTATCTTTGGAGTGAGTTAAGCCTTGAGGAGCAGCTGCCATATCCAGTGGAATTTGGCTATTTAGAGACTGCAGGGCCAGCCTCAGATCACCATTTAAGTGAAAATCAAACAATTCACTTGAATTGAGGGGAAAAGTTAACCTTTATTCTGATCTTTTCTGTAAGTCTTTTCTGCTAGCATTTTTTATTTGGGGCAAATTAAAGCACAATGAGTTTATTTTCATATATTTATAGCATTGAGAGAATAGAGGAATTCTTCCATGAGGGTTAAATAGTCCCAGAATAAAGTCCCCTAAAAACAGCTCCCATCCTTTTGCTTGACCTTCATATTCTTTCTAATTAATCATTAATGCAACAAAAATTTATGGAGTGCCTACTGTGTACTAGGCACTGATATAAGCCCTGGGGATGCATAATGAACACAATGATAAAAATGACGCGTCTCCCTTTTTTATTTGGGGCCACTGTACACTTTGGTTTGGAGCCTAGGTTTTGGAGAATGCATTGGACTCCTGGCTCTCATGCTTACTAGCTCTGCTACTTATTTAACTGTACCTAGTTTTCTCCTCTGTAAAATACAATACTAACTAACTTACGGTGTTGAAGTGAGGATTAAATGAGGTAATATGTGCAAAGTGCTGAGAACAGTGTCTGGTACATAACAATATCAGTCAGTATCAGTGCTGTTAGTTATTTTTATCATTCAGACGTTTAAATCTTTGATTGCACCATCTGTAGTTGATGCCTCTAAAACTTGGTCACCATTTCCTTTTGCATCTTTTTTCAACTGATTTCTGTCTATACCATAATGTCGAAGCTTCCTAGAAGGTTACAAGTGAGCATCCTTCTTGTGAATCCAAAGGCCTTTTATTTGTCCACATTTTTCTGGGTTTGCAGGATTTGAGACTGTGCACTCCTACCTTCTCCACATCCATGTTCATCTTTTGGATTTCATATCTTTACACGTTCTCCTGTTCTTTTTCTGGGTTCTCTTCCTATTCCCTTTCTATTCCTTTATTCCCCTCCTCTCCTTCTGTTCTTTCTCTCCTCCTTCTCCTCTCCTTCCTTCCGAAGAATGAAGAGGCATCCAGGTTCCGCCTTCAACTGTCTTTCTTACATCTTCGCCCTTCTTTTCAGAGTAGGCTTCTGCTCTGTGCTTGCTTTAATCACTCTGTGCTCCAGTCCCGTGTTTCCAGTGGCCTATGGAATTTCTCTTCCTGCACTCCGCACAAGCCACCTAAAACTCATTGTGGCCAGAATTGAATATATCGTTAGTTTTGTCTTCAAATAGACTTAGTTTCTCTGGTATTTCCTTATTTCTGTCAAAGGTGTTGAGGTATAATTATGTTATCAATCTTTAGGGATAAGAATTTTGCAATATACTTCTTTTGTACCTTCAACAAGTGCTGTGTGCAGAATAAGTGAGTTTACGCCTGTTTACTATAATGACTCATCTCAGAGCATGAAACAGGTCCATAACTGACATCATATGCAGCCAGTGTATGTAAATATGATGACCAAAGAAAGAATTTCAGGTCATAAGAAAAGAGCTGGGCTTGGGAACAAAGTATCTCCTCTGAGAATGAGGAATGGAAGGTGTGACATTCTCCTCATTCATTCCTAAAGCAGTCTCTCTTCTACTAGAGCAACCATAGTCAAGTTAACTGGTAATCTTTCTGGAACTCTGTGGTGGTATTCACAAGCTCAGAGAACAGTGCTCTCAATAGAGCAAAGGCGTTTCCACCTTGAAGAAAAAGACTCCTGTCCTGGCTTTGCCCTTACCTACAGTGACATACTAGGGCTCTCCAATATTATAATAATTACCTTGCAATATTGCTGGAAAAATTCAAAAGAACCACAAATGTAGTGGATCTTGCACTGCGCCTCATCATAGTAAGGGCTGAATAAATATTCACCTTTTTCTCTTTTCCTCTAGGTAAGGTTATGTTAGGGAGATTTTTTTTTTCCTGAAGAAAGCAAAGTATTGACTGTGGAGACTTTCATAAACTGGTGGAGGATCTGAGCTTAAAAGCATTTGGATTCACTTTACCAGGTGCTTATTTTATTTGGAGGAAAAAAACCCAACCAAACAAACAAATATCCCTCTTTTACCCAGCAAGAAACTACTACTTGGAGCCAAAGAAACATCATTTCTCTTCACTGGCAGTGCTTGGAGAATCCGAAGAAGGTGGTAGAAATGTCAGCTTCTTTTTGTAACTGGCCCAGTGAAATTTGGCCAAATGAGGAATGAGTTGAATTTATGATCTTAAACAATTAGCATCTAGTGCATAGATAGTAGAAATTAAAAAAAAAATAGGACAAAATAAATTAGATTTTAAATTTACAAAATAAATTAGATTGTAAATGTATTCAGAAAGCCTCGCTTCTGTTTTTCTACCAGATATACAGGTTAGGCTAGTCTTTTAATTGAAATTCTTCATTAGTTATCATTAGTATTTGATTGCCTTAAAAGGTTAACTTCAAAGAAAAGGCATAAGCCCTTCAGAACAGATGCAACTCATTTGCAAAAACAAGGTTTGTTTATTTGCAGGATTGAAAAGTGATGCTTAATCATTAAATATGTAATACTTTTTCCTCCTGATAAACACATGTTGACTGATTTAGCTCTAATCCAAGATTATATAATTAGTGAATGTCTTATAGCTTTAGATATCTTAAGAAATTTTATTGTAATAAAATCCAGTAGAAAATTGTCATTATCTATATTCAGGTAAAAGTTTTCTGTTGTATTTTGAGATTATGAATCCTATGGGCCATTATTAGTTATGTTTTCCTTCTAATGATTTTGACCAGTATACTTTTTAGAAACCCATGAACAAAACACCAAGTATTAAGAGTAGAAACTTTGCATTGTTGAATATTCTTTTTGTATGAGTGTGTAGAAATATTTCTATAACAAAATTGCTACTATTCCTACCACTAGAATTTCGGAAATATAAAGTTTCTCATGTGTTCTGAACCACTTTGGCTAGGTTGAAAAATAATGTCTTACAAAGCACAGAAACTTAGAAATGTTCCTTTGATCTTGAAGAAGATGAAAAGTGAAGGCATATTTTTAACTTTGATGACAGCTGAACAAATTTGAATAAATTAACAGATATTTTGTGCATATTTCAAACTCCCACAGTGATGATCTGCTTAGTGTTGCCAATATTATTATATAATTAATAGTCTCATTGTGAAAGGTACAAAGTGTATGTGTATGTGTCTATACACACACACACACACACACACACACATATATTCTCTTTCCCTCTCTCTCTCTCTATTTTCATATATATAGACATATTGGAAGTGGGCAATACACCTACCAGGAATCAACATTGTGGATGTGGGCATGACATATAAATTATGCTTCTGTTTAGCCATCTGTGCCAGGACATTATTTAACCCAAATAAAATGTGTTATATGTGCTTCACGGGTTGTTCGTTTTGTTACTGTTCTAAGAAACTTAAATGTATAGATATTGCTCACCCAGAAGACAAGTTTAAAAAATTATATACGCTTTATGATTTAAATACATAAGTTTCTAGAGTTCAGGGAAATCTGCTTAGGAACACCTATTTTTTTTTTTTTTTTTTAACAGAATTGTCACTTCTTTGAAGAAAAAAGCTAGTGCTGTTCTTATCTATATTCTCGACAATGTCTAGCATTGCTCTAATAATTATTTATTGCTGTATGACTTTAATAAGAATCAGGATTTTTATATTTGTTTTACTCATTTGATGAACATTTGTGGTGTGTGATGACAAACAGACATGATCCTTGATCTGGGACTTGGAGTCTGGTAGGGAGACAGACATTCAGAAAGTTCATATTGAATATATAATTATAGATTATGGTAAGTATTTTGAAGGAAAAGGGGAGGATGCTGTGATGAGGTGTGACAGACTAATTTCGATTAGGAGGCGGTGTCAGGGAAGGCCTTTCTAAGGAAGTAGTGTTAAATTAACACCTAAAGTAAGAGGTAACTGGATAGTTAAATAGGCAGAAGAATATTTTAGGCACAAAGAGAAAACATGTGAAAAGCCTTGAGGAGAAAAAGAGAAAACGAGCGGCTAAGTGTGTGATGCTTAAAGTCCAGGGTAGTTGCATCGAAGCAGGTAAAAGAAGAGAAAGGTTCGTAAAATGGATGGAGAGATAATTAGGGGCCTGGCTATTCTGGGTAAGGCTTTTGCATTATATTTCAAGTGCAGTAGACAGATCTCCTGGCTACATGGGTTACTTGATGTGTAATGACAAGTTGAGTTGGATGAAGTTAGGGGACCCTCTAGGCAACTGTTCTGATTGTTCAGGCAAGAGATGATGGTGAGTTGACCTGGGATGACAGCAGCAGAGATGGGCAGAAGTGGATGGAACTGACATGTTTTGTTAGTAGAATTATTTGGGTTTAGTGATGAACTGGGTGGCATGAATGAAGAGGTGAGAAGAATGACTTTCAGGGTTTTGGCTCAAGCATCTGGATATAGACAGAGGTACAGAAGATTTTCCTGAGATGGGGATAACTGGAAGACAGCCAGATTGGAGTGATGCTCTGGAGATCGCCGGCACCATCACTTTGTCATCTAGCTCTACTTTCATTCCGTGAAGTAAAACAGTGCAGCCAAAGGGGGCTTAGTGTGACTGTGTACAGAGATGATTTTTGTATTCTACTTACAGATCTTCAGAAAAGAGTATCACAGGCCAGGTAATTAGCTTAGTCCGTCTGGTAGTTCTTGTGGAAGAGAAACATGTAGCTTCAGATTTTAATAAGAGGCTGATTCAGATGAGAAACAAAGTAAATTTTTGACTAAACCAAAATCTCAAACCAAAACCCAACTTTATAATGAATATTTGACACTCAGCATTGTTAAATGCCCTCTTCATTCAATCCCTTTTAGAAAACATTAGTGATTGTTACGTGGATATTATTGTGTTGCTTTTTAAGCTTCAAATTTCTCTTCTTGGTCACTGGTTTTTGGACTGTGCATTCTTTAGCTCTTTGAATCAGAGGATTGTGGAGATTGGGGTAACACTTAGAGCTTGAACTCACCTGCACTCAAGTCCTTCCTCATGGAGGCCCTACCGGTCATCTGGAAGAGCAGCTTGAAATAGCTCTCAGCCAGGTTTCCGGTTTCTGCCTGCACTTCACCTTTACTGCTGGAACTCTGTGCACAGGTTGTAAGGCTTTCAGAATAAGAGTGATGACTTTTGGCTGGTGTGCTTCCCCAAAGATAGGACTAAAGGAATACCCTCAGAGGGAAAATCAGGCTAACTTTCCTCAGAAGCATCCCTAGATCTTGGAAAAACTATAAATTAGTGAAAGTGTTTTGTGTTTCAGCTTCTTTTTATGAAGTTCTTTCCCTTTACCTCTACTCCATGTCTTCTGTCTTTGTCAGTACTCTAGAATTCTTTTGTGTGTTTTAGCACTTCTTAAAATATCTTAAAACTTCTCTGTGCTAGTGCTCTGAAATATATCTCTATAGGGTCATTTGCATAAAAAAAGATGGAAGGGAGGGCAGGAGAGAGAGAGAGGAAAAGATAGAGGTTTAACACTCCCCACCCCATAAAGGAAATTAACCATTGTTAATGTCCATGAAGTTTATGAATACACAGTTTTTGTAAAACACAGAACAAAAAAAGCTGTCCAATCATGTCACATACAGGTCATATTGGAGTAACTCAGGAAGACATTTTTTTTTCCTGGAATTGCTGCAGAAAGGGAGGAAGCATTTCGCATACTTTTATATTATTTTAATTTACTTAATATAACCTCTTCCAGAAATTTCTATCAGGCAGGATTATTGACTTCATGGTTGGTATGATCTCCTATAGAAATGGGATATTAATATATGCAGTGGTATTAAGTTGAATGTAGTTATTTTCCTAGTGTCTGAAGAAATAGCACGGTAAAGAGAAAGTGCTTCCTTTATGTTACAGCAAAACAAAAGCTTAGGTAGCGGTTTAGAAATATAGTGTGATATAATAGAAAATCTTAGTCAGTGAGGCCTGGTCTGTGTTTTTCCTTTACCAGACACCCTTTTCCTAAATTCAATGGGTACTTTAATTTTCCTGGTCTGCTTTCCCATCCTTAAAAAGAAGGAAAGGATTCACAAGATGAGCGCATTAATGAGCTTGAGGGGTCACCTCATGGTTTTGTTAAAAAGCAGGTTCTGGGGTAGGTCCTAGATTCTGCATTGCTACTAAGCTCCCAGTTGATACTGATCTACACTTTGAGTAGCAAGGCACTAGATCAAAGTTTTCCTAACCTGGCTGAGCATAAGACTTTCCTCCATGGCTATATTTTTGTGTTCCTCTCTGAGGGAGTCTGTTCAGTGTGCCTGCACTGGAATTTAGTAATCTGTGTTTTTGACACTCATTATAAGATTCTACTATGGCCGTCAGCATTTGGGAATTGTTGCAGCAGTGAATTAGTGCTTCTCTGCCTTGACTGCACATTAGATCCACCTGGGAAGATTTGAGAACAAGTATGGATGCCTGGATCTCACTCCAAGACCAACTAAGACAGAATCTTTGAGGGATGAGGACTGGAATGAATAACTCCAGCGGCCCCCTCCAGTCCTCCTCAGCCTCCGTCCCTATTGGACGTGCTGTCAAAATTGAGAAACACTCGTGATTCCTAGTGGACCATTTTGAATTAGGGCCTGTGATTTAGTTTTCGACCTTCTAACCCTTGAGGGAAAAGTGCTTATTTTATTTTGTGTCAGTTTCTGAGAGGATACTGGATCGATTTGAAATAATATAATGAGGTGTTTTCAAGACAGCCCCTTGCAGAGATCCATTCCAGAATCTGCACATGTGTGGAGGTCTAGTTTTCAAATTGTTGTAATGGGCCACTGCCACCTGGTAGGGATACAACCTGATTATTAGGCCCTGCATGCCAGAACATATGGTATATTTGATCTATTTGGACATGAAATGTTTGTAAACATCTTCAAGGACTGGAACAGTCTGGATCCCAAGGAAGGTTCAGTTTTCCAGGGTTCATGGCTCTTGGTATGCTAAGAGCTGTGAGGACCAATCAGAACTGGTTTCCCTAAGATTGACTGATGAATGTCTTAGTGTATCTGGGCTACTATAACAAAGTACCATAAATTGTGTGGCTTATAAACAACAGAAATTTATTTTTCATAGTTCTGGAGGCTGGAAGTCTGAGATCAGGGTGCCAGCATGGTCAAGTTCTGGTGAGAACCCTCTTTTTGGTTGCAGAATGCTGACTTCTCATTGTATCCTCACATGGTGGAGAGCAGAGCGGAGGAAGCAAGCTCTCTTGTGACTCTTAAAAAGGCACTAATCCCATTCTTGAGAGCTCCACCCTTAGGGAAAGATTCACTGAAGTCATGACAACTGAGTTAAGATCTAAATAAATACAGATGTCCACTAGATGACGGGAGAAAAGAATGGCGTTTAGGCAGTAAGGATGACAAGTTAAAAGTTCTTACAGTGGGAGAGAACTTCAAGTTTACAAGAATACAAGAAAAATCAGTGTGGCTATCATACTCAGGGCAAGGGACAGAATGCTGAAGTTTAGCAGACTTCGAGGTCATAATAAGCCATGGAAAGGATGTGAGCATTTTGAGAGCCATGATAAGCTATCGATGGGTGTTAAAGCAGGGAGGAGACATGAGCCAATGTGAATTTTAAAAAGACCTGTCTGGCTTCAGTGCAGACCATCCATTGAAGAAATCCCAGAGAAAGGATCAGAGTGAACCATCTAGATAGCGAACCATCTAGATAGCTTTTGGAATGGTCCGGGGGAGGGGCATGGGGTGAGGGAAGCTTGAAATTGGGAGATGATAGTGAGGATCCAGAGAACATGGAGAGACTTGCAAGGTCTAAGAGATAAAAATGATTTGGTAATGGATTAGATATAGCGGTAATGAGAAGGATGTTGAAAGATGGCTTCTGAATTTCTGGTTTCCACAATTGCATGGATGATGAGTCTATTATCTAAGATAGGAAACACTGGAAAACCATTTGATTTGGAGGAATGAAACGTCATGGGCATATTCTACTGAGGTACATTTAAGATATCTAAAAGGAGAGGTCAACTTGGATATCAAGATCTAGCATTTATGGAAGAAGTTTGGTTTGGAGATATAAAATGATGAGTTACCAAATCTATGGAGATAGGTGAAAGTATAAGAAAAGCTGATGCGGACAGATTCTAATATATACTCAATGGATGAAGAATTCTGAACCTGCAAAGGAAATGGAGGAGTGTCTAGAGAAACAGGGGACTATTATTCAATGAAAGCTAATGATTGAGAAATTTTCAAGGAGAGAATAGTTACCAAGGCTTGTAAATTGTCAGGTGAAATGAGTAAAAAGCATCCTTTGGATTTGATGACATGGAGAAGTTATTGGTGATCCTGGCTGTCTTGGAGTGGTGAAGACAGAAGCCAGAGAGGAGTTAGTTGAGTGAATAGGAGCTGAAGAGATGGAATCAATGTGAAGAGGGAACAGTGAGTTTTTTCTCGAAAGGCTGGAGATAGATATGGTGGTAACCAGAGGGGAATATAGCTTAGTGGTACTCAGTGAATGTGCCATAGGGAAGGTAGAGTTGAGCTGGTTCTTAAAAGTTTTGATAGGCAGAAGGATGGAGGAAGTGTTTTGAGTGGACAGTAGGTATCATGAGTGAATATATCTTGGTGGTATAATGAGGAAACTGGCCTAACTGCAGTAGTATGGACTTTAGGAGTAATGAGAAATATATTTGTATAGGTAGGGAGGGTGAGACTGAATTTCAGAGGGCTTTGAAAATCTGGGAGAGGATTCGATGATGTAACTAATTGGGAGTCTTGATCTAAATGAAGAATGGTAGGATGGAGGTAGGGCTTCAGGGAGATAGTGAACAGTAGTGTGAAAGCCAGACTGAATATCAGGATGAATTGAAGCAAGGAGAGCATGCAATTATCTGTGTGGCCTGCCACAGTTACGTAGGCATGAAGTGAGGAACATGGATTAGGTAGGGTAAACTGGCCTGCGCTAGGAGGGGAAAGAAGTTAATTTCTGATGATTGTATTATAAATATTTATGATTGATGCTATATATAAAAGACCATGTAGAATTTATACTTTATGAAGCATTTTTGTGTATATAAGCTATTTTAATCTCCACTTTAACCACCCTATGTACCAAGGAAGGGTCATATTACTGTTCTCATAGCTAAGGTTTAGCTCAAATGCTGCTGTTTTCCTAAAACTTTTGATTCTCTGTTCCTTTGTCTTCCTGTGTTTTCTTTTAAATTTGAGGTATGATTTATATGAGGTAAAATACACAAATCTTAAGTGTACAGTACAGTTACTTTTGACAAATGCATATTGCCCGTGTAACTTATACCTTTATGCAGGTAAAGAAAAATGACCTTTGCAAGAAAGTTTATTTTTGCCTCTTTCTTGCTAGCCCCTCTACTATCCCACAGTTGAATATGAATATGCTACAGTTTTAAATACAATCTCTTGTTGATGGACATTTGCATTGTTTTCAATTTTTGGCTACTATGAATAGATCTGATGTGAACATTTTTTTGCAAGTCTTTTTGTTAACACATTTTCATTTCACTTGAGTAAATGCCTAGGAGTGAAATTTCTGGGTCATAGTTGAATATTTAACTTTACAAGAAACAATTTTCCAAAGTGATCGTGCCATTTTATATTTGCACTAGCAAATTTTAAAGAGTTTGAGTTGTTCCACATTTTCATCAACATTTTATATTATTAGTCTTTATAACTACTCTAGTGGTTGAGCAGTGATGTATTATTATCATTGTGCTTTTAGTTTATATTTTCCTGATGCTTGGTGATGGTGAGCTTCTTATTCTTGTGCTTATTGGCCATTGTATATATTCTTTTGTGAAATGTTTTCAAGTCATTTGCTTATTTTGTTATATAAGTCATTTGTCCTTTTGTAGGATTTTTTTTGTTTTCTGGATAGGAGTTCTTTCTCAGCTATCTATCTGTACTGTGAATGTTTTCTCTTGGTTTGTGGATTTCCTTTTCATTTTCTTGACAGTGTCCTTGATTGAGCAGTTTATTTTAATTTTGATTGTGTCTAATTTATTTAATAATACTTGCTTTTATGACGATTTTTATATGAGTCTTATCTAAGAAATTTTTGTCTTCCTCACCACTGCAAAGATTTTCTTCTGTTTTCTTTTTAGTTTTCATTCTTGTATCTAGGTCTATGATCCATTTTAAATTGTTTTTGTGTATGTGTGTGATGTGAGGTAGGGATCATAGTTCAATTTCTGCTCACATGAATATCCAGTTGTTTTAGCACAGTTCATTGAAAAGACTTATTTGCCCTTTAAATTGCCTTGGCATCTTTGCAAAAAGTCAGTTGACCATTTATGCGAGGCTCTGTATCTTTTTTTCTTTATTTTTTGTTTTCAGCAGTTTTATTGTTACCTTCCTACTGTGGCTTGCTTCTTGTTTATCTTGCTTGAGGTTTACTGAGCTATGATCTATTGGCTGCTATTTGTCATGTTGTTTGGAAAAATTTTTGTCACCATTTATCCAAATAACATTTGCGCTTTATTCTATCTTTTTTTTCCCAGACTCAACTAAATATAGACTGCTTGTCTCTTTAATCTTTTTCTCTTTTTGCTTCGGTTTGCAGTAACTTACACTGAAATGTTTTTAAATTGTTCTTTATTTTTCAGGATCTAATTTACCGTTAAACATATCCCATGCATTTTTTATTTCAGATATTATATTGTTTATTTCTCTGTTCCCATGTTAACCTCTTTCTCTATTGCCTAATCTTTCCCTTGATTAGTGTCACAATTCTCTCTCTCTCTCTTTTTTTTTTTGCATGCCTGATAATTTTTAATTATATACTGGACATTGTTTTGATACATTGTATAGATTTTAGATTTTTTTATTTTCCTTAGAAGAAGGATACATTTTATTTAGCAGGTAGTCAAATTACTGATGGATCACCTTGGTCATGATTTTAGCCTTTTTTGTGTGTGTGGGTGTGTGAGAGTTTATATTCTACATTTTTTTATTTTAGTCCCAAGTCACAGACTTTTATCCTGGGCCTTGTTTCTTACTCCTAAAGCATGGCCTCCTGTGGCCTAACTGGAAATCTTGTGAAATTTACCAAGCTTCTCTAACTTGATAGGACTAGAACTCTGAAATTTATCTTGGAGCCTTGGGGAGCTGGTGAAATTTCTGCTTACCTCTTAGTCTTCTTCTCATTTCTGGACTTGATGGGTTCCTTTGTAGTCTTATCCTGTGCACGCACAGTTCAGGCCTCAGAGAAGGATTTGAAGTACATTTATATATAGGTTTATGGCTCCATATGTCAAAGAATCTCCCTATTAACTTTAATCTGCTCTGGCCGCCCCAAATTGCGACCTTTGACTTTTCTGTTAGAACTCTGTCACCTATGAACTATATGTATTGGGAAGTGCTCTCAGGGAAAAACAGTTAAATGAATATCTCACTTAATGTATCTCCCTTTCTTCAAGAGTTTGTCTTTTCCAGTTTCTATTTTTGGTTGGTTTTTAGTGCTTTGAAACAGATTTCTTTTCATATTTTGTCCTATGCTTTTTGATTTAGCATATATTTTGCTAAATCAAGTTGTAATTGGTTGTTACATATTTGTTTTTCTTAATATGTAAGTTTTTTCGAGAGTAAAAATATGTTTTACTGTTATTTATTCTAGCCTATTGCCTCACCCAGGCTAGTGCCTTTTACTTAGCAGTTACTCAATAAATGTTGAATTCTATTGTTATTTTTATGAAGACCAACTGTGAGTCAGAGTTTAAACTTAGTTTTCTACTCATTAGTTAATTTATCTGTTTAGTATACTACTCTGAATATGAGTTCAAAGGAGATTTTTTTGGTAGATATTTTAAATATTTTGAAGTATTTTTAAAAACATTTTTACTCCTAAAATATTTATTTAAAAATAATTTTTTATTTTTATACTTTAATATTTTAATTTTAATTCCTTTTAATGCTAACATATTTATGATGTTATCTATAATTTGCTAAAGCTATTGCTTATGACTTTGGCAAATAGACCAGAGATGTTTCTTTATTTAGAATAAAGAGTTTCCAAATTCTGTGTAGTGTGTGGTTGAAAATAATATCTTTGAATAATTTTATTTTAAGAAGGGATTCTTCAGTGGTATTTTAAATTAGACTTCTTAAGATCAATCTAATTTTTAAACAAAGAATTTGTTTCATCATGTCAAAAAATACATTAATTGAATTTTTGGAGGAGCCATTTAAGTTTGCCTCTCTTATCAAGTCCTGAATTCTCAATTCGTGAAGAAGTGATTGTAGCCCTAATCTTAATAAACTCACCTGTTTTTACGTGTAATTATTATAGTTATTAACATTTATTTAATATTAACTGTACCTTGTTTTCATAGCTTAGCATATATTTGAATGCAAAGAGCTATTATAAACTGGCTTCTCTTCAGTGGAGTTTTTAGTTTGAATGCAAACCTTTTATTTATTGCAGATCGCATTTGATGATCATGTTAAATTGATTATGTCAATTTCAAGAATAGATTTTATTATGTGTAACATAAAAATTCATAGTTGCATTTGTCTATCTTTATGAATTTGTCTTTTTTGATTACTTGAAAGCAGTACATTGTTAAATAAAGCTAAAAATCTTCCTTTTTCTTCTTTCTTCTTTAGAATCGAGTTTCTTACTGGGAAATGCCCAGATTGTAGATTGGCCTGTAGTTTATAGTAATGACGGTTTTTGCAAACTCTCTGGGTATCATCGAGCTGACGTCATGCAGAAAAGCAGCACTTGCAGGTAGGTAATAGAACAGCTCAGGAACCTTTTCTGAAGTTTAACTAATTGCTGAATGTGGTTAAAAGGCTTAAACTGACTTAGACTCACAGCGATATTGTGATTTATAATAAATATATGTTTGAATCATAGAACCCCGAGCTGGTGTCCCAAGAATTGCTTCTTGTTGGTGTGGAGGAATCCTCCCCACAACGCAGTAGAATTAACACCAGAACTTACTTGCTCACATATAAAAACTATAAGGTAAAAGTTACATTAGAATGCTAAGGAGACTAAATTGTCAATGGCAATATATGGTTTAAAAGCCATTAGTGAAAATTTTTGCAAAGAGAAGGATTTTTGCATATCTGTGAGTTTATGAATTTATTCAATAAATATTTTTTGTAACCTATGAGTCGAGAACTATTCTAGGTGCTGAATGATCAAGGAAGCATCTTATATTAGGGAACCACTGATGGCACCAGCACTTCCTGCTGCCAAAACTGTCTTGAGCAAAATAAACAACCCCTAACCAAGTAGGACATGTTCATGAACAATTAAAGAGCATCAAAATAAAGTTCTTACATCCCGTGTAAATCATACATACTTTGTCATGTTGATGCCTTGTACTGTTGCTATTTTGTTTGACTTATGTAAAACAGAATCTGACATTTACGTTATTTATAACAATTCTTTTAAAAATGAGCCATATCTGTGAGCTTAAAGAGAGTATTACAAAAAAAAAGATCATAAAAAAAGAAAACTCTATATAAGAAACCAATTTATAACTGAAATCTTTTTCACAATATTTCAATAAAGCCAGATGGGATGTTTTATCTTGAGTTAATTTTTCTTTAAAGATCTCACTTATCTAAGCACCCAAATCATGTTATTTTAGAACTACAAGGGATCTAAATTATTTTCTATTTCAAATCTTTTTGATTTCCAGAGGAGAAAACAGAGGTAGAGTTTTATGCTAAGAGACTTGCCCATAAATTATTTATTTGCCCACAATGATTTATTTATCTTTTTTCTACCCTTTTATGCTGATAAACATATGCATATACAAATATATGTATTCTGCATCTTCATGGAGGGCAAAGATTTCATATTATGGGGGTCTAAACCTGATCACACATAGGAATCTCTTAGAGAAGTTTTACAAGACATAGATTTTCTTACCTAACCTCAAGCCTATTAAATCAGAATCACCCAAGGTGGGTAGGTGGGGGCAGGAATCAATACTTTTAACTATCAGCTTCTATGGTTCTGATGCTTAGCTAGATTTGAGAAATATTCTGTCAAACATCCTTTTAATTTATCCTCTTCCAAATGATCCTCATTTTTCTCTTTACTACATCATTCTCACACTGAGTCTTCACTCTCACATCTGAAATTGGTAAATGGAATGATGAAAAACTGTGGTCCCTCGTTGAGAAATCCCCTTTGGGACCACTTATGTCTTTCGTGCCTTATCTGTTGAGTAGATATTAGCTCTTGGGCTAGCGCTTCCCCTAGGGTGTATGATGTGAGTTCTTGGAGATTAAGGTTTGTATTGAGTGTCTCTGTTCTCTTATGTCTCAGCAGAGTTTAGATTAGGAAAAGATTTTATGACAGATCTTACTTGTGGAATAGACTCTATAAAGAGTTTCAGAGAATGTAGGTAGATGCTCCCATTTCCTTTTCTTGGACTGCGGACATCCCATCATCATGCCAACACCTGTTTCAATGCCATCTTCCACCTGAAGGTATTTATAATTCTCTCAACAAGATGCGGTTTTCCCCTTCTGACTCTCCACAGTTCATCATTTGGCATCATCATATGGTTAAATTAGCTTTCCTTATCCCTTGGGGTTTTCTTGCTGTTACTTTTGTTGTCGTTTTTGAGAAGTATTGCTCTTCATATCTGGATATATTTTAAAGTCCTGCTGCCATCTATTCTTGCTTCCCATGAATCTGCCCCACCCTCAGGCTGTTTTCTTTAGCATGTGCAGTTTTCCTACAAAAGAGTTCATTTAAAAAATGCTGACATGTTATATTAGCATATTCTCTCCTCTTAAAGAGTTGCGTTTTCCCTCCCACCACCAGTACCAGATTATAAATGCATTGAAAGTAGAGATTCCATCTTGTACATTTTTGTATGCACTAGGACACAGTTCAGTGTTTTGTGTCAGTATTTGTTGAATTGGGTTGGCGTGTTTTACAGTAAACCCTAACCTAGGTCTCACGTGCTTCCATACAACATGCTTTTATTTATTGTATTTCACCCCAAGGATTATGGTATTTGAGGTGGGTAATAGAGAGGAGAGCTTTGGATTATGTTATGCTTTTTCACTCTGAGAAGAAGTATACAATTCTCCCTCGAACCTCTCTTTCACGATTTTAGAGACTATTTTCAAAATGATAATATTCTTAACATAAGCAGTTATTACTTGATTGCACAAAATATCCCGTATGTTTAGCTAATCTAAAAATTGCAGTAAGTTTAATGCCGTCACAGAGCAATGAAGACTAGCAAATGATGTTTGAGCCCTATCAGGTTTTCTAAGAGGCATAGTTTGTTTTTATGTACTCCCCTTTTAAATTTCTTCATCCCTTTTAAAAATTAAACTATACTCATTTTATGTTGCAGTATATTTTAGAAGAATGAAGATTGGAAAATAATCAAAATGTCCAGTAGTAGATTTGTTAAAAAATATGGCAAAGCCCTAACTTTCTAAATCGTATGTTGGAAGGATAATAACTCTGGAAGAAGCTAACAACATGTTATTAAGTAAAAAATAAAATCAACCAACCGACTAAACAAAAAAATCAGTTTACAAAGCAGTATCTGCAACATGATTCTCATTTGTTTACAAATTTCCTGTATAAATCTATAAAAGCCTTTGAATATGAGACACAAGGAAACTGAGAGAGGAAGAAGATTATGTACACATTTATAAATACAGCAGCAAAAAGTTATAGAGTTTTGGAATCACTGAAATTCAATTGAGTATAGAGATAAATTATTTGACATTGAGGATAGCTTTGTAAATAATGCAAAGAATTTTATTGATTTTAATAATGATAAGTTTTAAACAAACATAACAGAATAAGAAACTACAAATCAGTGGAAAAAATATGACATTTTTTGTGGAAAAGATATGACACTTTAGATGCTCAAAAAAATCACCTTTATATACCACTCGTATTAGTTGGATTAAAGTCAATAAGATTAAAGTAATAACTGAGTAAAGACTAATGTTCTATTTTTTAAATGTTCAAATATGAATTGTTTTATGGGAAAATTAAAAACTCTGGGTGGTGAACATACAATGCAATGTATTTATGACTTACTATTGAATGATACACTTGAAACTTATTTTGTTAATCAATTGTCACCCAATAATTTTAATCAAAAATAATAATTTGTGATTTTACAGTATCAAGAGGCTAAGATTTCCTTCCTTCCTTCCTTCCTTCCTTCCTTCCTTCCTTCTTCCTTTCCTCCTCCTCCTCCTCCTCCCTTCTCCTCCTCTCCTCCTCCCTCCCTCCTCCCTTCCTTCCTTCCTTCCTTCCTTCCTTCCTTCCTTCCTTCCTTCCTTCCTTCTTTCCTTCCTTCGTTTGTTCCTTTTTGTCCTTCCAAACCCTTCCCTCATTAGATTAAGTGCAAAGAATCTAAACAGACATACTCCTCAGTTTGTCCCAATATTATTATCCTACTCTCTGTGGGCAAGCTATTTTATTTTTTTTCCTTTTATTTCTTTTCCCCTTCATCGTATCCCCCTTCCTCTTCCATAGTTATTTATTATAGTGTGTTTATTTATGTCTTTCTACTCTATCTTTTGTTTATTAAATATATGTATTCTTAAAAAATATCACTTCATGTGTGTTTGTTTTTTAAGACCCACATAATGTATCATGCAGTAAGACTTACAGTTTCTTATTTTTTTCACTCAATGTTATGTTTTTGAGATTTTTTTATGTTGCTATGTGATAATCTGTTTCATTATGTCTGACTGTTGTATAATGCTCCAGTTTCTTCCCAGCTTTCATTTTATTTATTTGTTCTATTAGTCATAAACTCCAACTTCTGACACTTTGCTGCCTCAAACAACTTGGAGATCGATATCCTCCTACACTTTTTCTTGTGGCCCCATGTGAGAAGTTTTCTGTCTATGCCCAGAAATAGGATTGCTAGGTAGTAGAATATATATGGAATTTATAAATTAACCGCTCTCAGATTGCTGTCAGGTAGCCTTCTATTTTTACTCTCACCACACATGAGTTGAGGATATTAGTTTTCTGACATCTTGTGCTTCATAATAGTATCTAAATTTCCACTTTAATAAATGTGATGTATGCTATGTACTGTCTCATTCTTATTTTAGCTAAAATTTAAAAAAATATTGTTATGACACTTCAGGATTTCTAGAATTTCAAATCTAGTCCATTATGTTGTCTAATAATTGCATTCCATGCCTTTGGATTGTTTTGCTGTTTATTAAAGGACACAAAACACATTGCATGTTTGATGGAGATTGTAGGTTCTGAGTCAATAGCATTTAAAGCATGTGATCTTATCTTATGACCCCTAGGAAACCCTGACATTCAAGACTTACTCTCATTGTTTAGGTAGAAACCACTTTAGCATTTTATCTTTCATTAACTGGAAACATTTAAAAGCCCATTCTCCTTTTTTTTCCCCTCCTTTTGTTTTGTTTTTGTTTTTAGGATAAAGGGGTGAGAAGAGCAATCATGTAGGTAAGGAAGATTGGAGTAGATAGATGCTTTCAAAATCATTTTTTTTTTTTCTGGAAAGGCCCATTAATAATCCTTTGCCCAAGCCATCAAATTAGAGAATGAAGCAGAGATATTAAGAGACAGTTTATTGGATGTATTTCACAAGTAGTTGTATAACACAAGATTATCTCAGCCAACAAGAGCACATTACACATGATGGATCTCAGTCAGTCTAGTTCCATTTGGCTGAGGGTGCTGCTTCATACAGTGGCACTGAGGGAAAGTGTTGGACACCAGAGGTGCCTCAGTGATGTTCACGCTCTGAGGTTAGAGATGTCCAGTGCTATCCCTAGAATCCCTTAATTATGTCATGAGTCTGACCTTTATGACTCTATCTAGTCCTCTTAAGCCCATATAAATTAATAGGCTGTGAAAACTTTTGGTCACAATCTACTATATAAAGTAATGCTTTGATTTATTCCAAAATTTTTTTTTTTCAGAGTTTAAAAGCTTCGTTCTTATTTATTTCTAAATTCTCCTCCTCCTCCTCCTCTCTCTTAGGCATCTTTTTTGATCCTTTGACTGCAGATCTCAGCCCATCCTCTCATTAACTTTTGTGATGATTTTACTCTTGTGGCTGCTTCTGTGCCGAAGACCACATTTACCTACTGCATTAAGTCAATCTGTGTGGTTTCTGTAATGAAGCATTTGCTAGCATGTGAACTACAGCCTGTAGATGGTAATATTTTTTTTCTAGTGGTGACTGAATGCAGTGTTTTAGTCCAGGAACATTGTTTGACCATTAGCGAATTGAGATAGATGAAGTAAATCATGATTAGGTTATTTATTTTTTTTCAGTTTTTAAGGTTCTTTTCTCCCTCGGAAGTCTATCAACCTAATAGCCATTCTTACTGTGAGGTATCATAATGAGGCTCGTTTGTGAGATTTTGATGGCAGAACAAGGGATCTAGGAATAAGTAAATCCTGTTATAAACCAAAGGCACCTGTCTCCATAAGTTTCCTAGGGCACAATATACACAAAAGATACACTGCCAAATGCTTAGGCAAGCTGGACATGGCTTAGCCCAGGCCCGAGGAAAACTGCTTTACTCCCAGGACCAAATCTTACTACCAGTTATTTGGGTGGCAAGAGAAGTGGCCAGATTATCCAGGAGCAGGCCCTGGGTGGGTTTATGCTTCCACCTCATGGGCTTGCAAAGAAGGCACACAGAATGATGGGCATTTCCCTTTAAGACTCAGTGATCCTGTCCATTAGCAAGTGTAGCCCAAGCCCTGTCGTAGAATGGTGCAGAAGCAATGGGATTGGGGCTGGAAGGGCCTTCTTTTAAATTCACCCACAAGAAGCATTCGGGTAATAACTCAGCCATTATGTAAAACAGTCTAATTTGCAACTTCATGGGCATTATCCCTTTAATCTCACCCTCTGGGCTATATTAACATTATCATCATTTTACTGATGAGGAAACTAAGAGTGAGCGAGTTTATACCACTTGTCTGTGAATTATAGTCCTCCAAGTGCAGTAGTCTGTTATATCATGACTGCTTAAAATCATAGCAGAGATAGATTGTTTCTGTGCATCTAATTTTTCCTTCCAATCAAACACACAGTGCAGTTGTAGAAGTAATTTATAATAGCAGTGAAACAATGTAAGAAATAAAAGACTATCTTTTTAAAAAGTGTTATGGTAATAGTTTGGGATTTTTTTCTTAAAAATGCCTTTATATTCTTAGGACAGGAGATTTTAGCATTAGGAGGGCTAAAATAATGAAGAATATATAATAGGATTTTCATAGTTTATTTGAAAAATTGCTGATTTTCATCTTCTCTCCAGAATTTTGGCTGAATCAAACTTGTGTCATATTTCCTAAGTGGTATTATTACATCAGTTTCCAAAACAGTCTCTTTTTAGTTGTAACTTAATTTTATATTCGATTAGAGTGTATTTTTTTTATGATTTTTATCCTAATTAATTGCCTGTTATATTATAGATGCTTTTTAAAATGTTTTTTTTTTGGTGTTGTTGTTGACCAGTTTTAAATATTGTGTTTCAGTTTATTGAATCTTGACATTTAGTAAAAGGAGTAAAATGGTTTTTATTTTCTTAAGACCACAAACATTTAGTTAGCTTAATTAACTTTTTCTTATCTTTTTATTTTTGTTTCTAATGTTTTCTCTTTATTAAAGAGTTTTTAGATTAAAAATACAGTCAGTTATCATTATCATCATTCAAAAAACTGGTTGATTAAAAAAGTTCACCTGTCTGTAAAGAATATTATTAACAGTATTAGACTAATGTTTTATTTTTTGGAGGGAGGGACTTTGTGCTTTCTAACTGAAGCATTCTAATTTCATTGCGGTGCCTTCAAGAGATTTTCAAAAACTCACATGAGCTGAAACCCAGGCTTAGGTGGGAACAGTGGCTTTTCACTGCTATCTTACAGGCAGACGCTGAAATTTCATGTGTTAGTTTAGCTGTAAGATTATGGAATTAGAGTCTGTTATTTTATTCTGAGATTCTTATTCATTTTTACTATTATAATGACAACTGCAAATATCTTTTTTTAATAAAATATTGAAATATCGTAATCGAAAAGGCAAGCTGCAGATTGCTAGGGCAATCTTTGGTCTGCCTCATCTGCTTTCTTTCATTTCTTAGTTTTTGGAATTCTAGTTTCTTAGGTTAGTGTTACCATAAGATTGGCCTGTGTTGCTCTAATTCCTAGTTGTGATATGGCCTTGCTATTGAATCCTGCTAGTTTTTGGTGGATCCTACTAACAAACTATGCTTTTCAGGTTGTAAATTTTCTAGATTGTTATATTTAGAGGTAGTTTTTCCAAGAGGATAATGAATCTTAACCCTCATGGGCCCTAACTTGAGTAGATGTCTTTCAAGCCTCTGTGCCTAATTTTGTTTTATAATTTCGTATTCTTTTCTGTAAAGAGGGCTCCTAAAATGTGTATAAGCTTCAGGTCCCACCACACTTGGATTTGCTTCTGGCCAACATGCTAACTCATTGAAAACTGGAAAAAAGCAACAATAAAGATATACTTGAGGCTTCAAAAACTTATTCCTTCCTCGTGGGAACAATGACCTAGACAAGTATACTAGCTAGTAGAACTGTGTATCTTAAACCAGATGAACAATTGATGATCGTGAAAGCATCAGGGTAGAGTTGTAGAGGCTTGTAGTCCTTAACTGAGTTCTGTTTTGTAGATTATCAGATTTTTGGTGAATTTCTTGTAGAAAAATAGGTAATTTCAAACATTAGGAAAATTCATGTGGCATGTAAAAGCTCACTCTTTAATTCGTTTTGTATGTTCTTTTAGCCATAGTAATAGTGTATGTCTTCTTCAATTTGTCACCTGTATTTTCCTCCCATTAGCCTTATTTGTATATATATATTTAAAAAATCCACATAAATGATGAGAATATCAGTGTTTTATGTGTAATATGAAATGTTCACATTTCATATAGTATGAAAGTATAAAAAAGATCATGTATTCTGAAACCATGTAATACTATCCTAATACTCTTTGGAAAAAATGTTCTGTGACCTTTAACAATGTTTGTCAAAACATTAAAAACTCTCCTACTGTTGGTTATAAATGCATGAAAATAATATTAGTAGAACTACTATTTATTTAGTACACTGTGATTCAGAACATTAGAAGCATTGAGAATTAAAGTGTTTCATTTCTTTGTGAAAAAGCAGCATGGATCATTTGAACATTTCTTGCTTTCTTATAATATAACTTATGACACAAAGAGAGCGTTTTTTTTCTATCTCTGCAAATAGTCATACTTCCCTCTAGGTTTGAATCAACTCTAACTCTTTTATCCTTCCACTCACACTATTGTGAACTATCGCCTAGGGCTTCTTTAACATCATTGTTTTTTTTAATTGGCATCACTTCCTCTGAGAAACCTTGATCCTTTTTGTCGCAATCACTTTCTTGATTTACATTGATAAATTCACCTTCACTAAGGTTCTCTGGTTGCATATCTAGAATCTCTCAATGGCAGTAATGTCAGCTTTCCCACATTCATTTATTTCTTCTATAACTTCATTTATGTTCAATTCATATTCTCTTTCGGCATTATCATTTTCATTTCTTTGATGGACTTTAATCTTTGATGGCTAATTCTTGCTTTTGATTTCTATTTTTATAAAATGTCATAAGGATTTATCACTGCAAGACAAGAAAGCAACACAACTATATACATGCTTTGATTCTGTGTGTGAACTGAGTAAGAGATACACAATGAGCAATACCAACAGGCTTTGAAAGAAGTGAGATGATTGGCCACTGGTCATGATGTGTTATCTGTTATTTACTAGTGATTTGTAGACTGAAGAGCTACCAGCAAACTTTGAACTTCATGTGATTATTCCCAGTTAATAGTGTTTGGTAACTGAAAGTTGGTATTGTTGGGAAACTGGCATTATTTAACTAAACTACAGTAATTGAAATCTGTGCATATATGAATTGTGTACAGTGAGATTACTTCTTTCTTTTCTCTCTGTTTGAAATAATTTCTAAGGCTAGCTTTTAGCAAGAAGTTTAACAATCATGATTAAAACATGATTTACATATTTTAGTTCATTTTGTGGGAGCAACATTATATTCGTAACTAAATTTGAATAATTAATCAATAAAGACTACTATATGATTTTATGTAGTATTTGAAAAGCAACACAAAACCGAAATGGATTTTTTTTTTTTCCAGTTTTATGTATGGGGAATTGACTGACAAGAAGACCATTGAGAAAGTTAGGCAGACTTTTGACAACTACGAGTCAAACTGCTTTGAAGTTCTTCTGTATAAGAAAAACAGTAAGTAAATTATCAATAAGATGCGTCAACTCTTTATTAATGTTATTCTTTAGCAGTGGTAGTTGAGATATAGTGTAGAGAGACTATAAAACTTTGTTGCTTCTCTTGGCAGGGACAGGGGATGTTAGTAAAATTAGATAGCAAGATTAATAAATCATTCAGACTATGAAAAACAACCTTTTGAGGAATGGAAGAAAAATGTACATTTTAAATGTGATTTTTTTTTTTTGTATCAGATGGCAAAATATGCAGTGAATACTCATGGTAAACATTCTGTAGTTATATGACCAACTAAAAATGACAAAGAAGTTCATTTAGTTCTTACGCTTAAAGGAAAAGGTGATTGGTATCACTGGGTATGTGTGATTACCTTTCTATACATACATAGATAACATGTGAATATGAGGTATCTGCTTGAGGTGAATCTTTACCAATATGGCCTTTAGCTGGACTCAGACCTAACTTGTGGAAATAGTCATTACTCTTAGAACAGGCCATTAATATCTGATAAATTTATATTGATTGTTGTGAGCTGTTGTCTAGGATGAGATTTGTGAGTGGCCAGTTGTCCATTATATAATCACATAAGACCTCATGGTATGGACTCTCCACCAGTGTTTGGAGGAAGAAACCAAACAAACAGAAAATGAGCTAGTACACCCATCAGCCAATATTTCTTTCTAATTTGTTCTGTTGCTATAGTTCCTTACCTTTATTTCTTTTTGCTGCTTTCCCAAAATAACCTTCCTTTTTGAAATGAACAGTCACTTCACAAAATGGATTCATTTATTTAAAGTGTTAATGGTAAATGATAGCAAAGCCAATTATTTTTAGTGGAAGTTGATGGTTACAAAATTCTTCTCCAGGTTGGAACACATTCTGGCTTCAACCGGAAACACTTGTTCTGTGTTCAGTGCCTGTTGGATCTTGTGGAACATCATTTATTCTCTCCATTTTACCTTAAACATTTGTCCTCTGTGGAATATTTGGAATTGAACTTAGGTTTTTCTTTTGATTAATAGAGATGGCAACAACCATAGTTATCACTCCACAGTGGTACTCTTGGTCATGGCAACATGTCTTTCATGGTTTTACCTAAGGGAAGTCTTAGCATCTTATCTTTTATTTTAGAATCAAGACCGAAGAAGGATATCTCTTTGAAGTCATAGCCAAATGTCTTTTGGCTTGTCATCTAGAAAACGATCCACTCTGAATGATAAGCTATGCCTCTGTAAGAGAGAAGTCAGGCTCTAAATACTTTCTGGGTCTTTTTCATCAGGTCCAAATCCATATTGATAATTTTTAGTGGGCTCTTATGCCAAAACCCCCTTTCATTTTCTTATAGTATTGTTATCTCTTGAATGACTTAGATATATGTCTTAAGTTTAGCAAATAATTTAAGAATGTTTCATATTACTAAGGTCATTTCACTTTGACATTTAAGCTGAATTAGTAAATCTTTGCCTGATTTTAAAGCATCAAAGCCAAGTCTATAGTTTCTGAGTTTCTCAAAAAATAGTCTAGTGGAAATTCTGTTTGTTAATATCTTTTAAATCATGTCAGCAATAACTTGAATTTTACATTTACAGAAGTCTCCTTCCAAGGTGGTTTAGATATTGTGCTTATTTTAATGGATGAAATGACAGACCTTTGTTCAGGCCTGTCTGGTTCTTTTCAGATAAGTATCAATATATGTGTAGATGTCTGCTTAGAGCTTATAGGAGATACAGCCCATAGCACTATAGATGAAAACTCCCATCTCCTTTTGTGTAGTATCTGAACTGAGTTATTTTTTCTTTAATATGAAGGATAGATATTATTGAAGTTCTACAGTTTTTAAAAGAAGCTGTAAAAAAATCTCATAAGTAAATGAAAGCTTTGAACATCAACGGAAAAAAGTGTATTCTTGCAACTTTTTTCAGTGTTAAATAGGAAAATTAGCATGTCTGTAGAAAACTCTTTTGGGAATGCTTGAATACCAGCTCCTCCCAATACTTTCATTAAATGATTCAGTTAAATACCATTTTGCAAATGGGGAGATTGAGGTATATCCTATTTAACATGGGTCACGATTGACATTTTGGTTTGCAACTTCTAATCTTTAGGCCTATTGCTTTGGTTAGCAGAGGGCTGTTTCTACTGCTGGGAAAGAAACAGTGGCTCTGAAATGATGATTGAAAACGGCTCTTTCTATCTACACAAAGGGCACTGCCTTGAATTTCTAGCAGCTACAGGCCTCTATGCCTAACCTTCCTAGACTTACCATCCCAGTGGACCTCAACTCCAGAATATGTAGGTTTCACCAGCCACTCAGCTAGTACTCAGCCTGCTTGGGGAAGTCTGACCCTGTGGTTCAACTTGACAAAAGTACACCATGATATCTGAAAGCACTTTGAAAAAAACAGCCCTGACTCTATGCCAAAATTTGAAATGTTGCTGTTTTCATAGAAAGATATGAGCTGTAGCATCATCTCTTTTTGCTCAAATTTCTAACAGACCTTGGAAAACAACTTATGTTTAATGCCCTTTTCTCTCAGTTTATGAGCCTGCTGCCTCAAGCTCACTATGATGGAACAGCCATAGGCCATGTATCTGCTAGCATCTGGGTCTGGTGATTTGTATAACAGTGCACATCACTCACAGTGTCCGGACACACTGTGTAAAATAAGAAGCAGAAAACAAAGAATAAGACTCTCTGGAAGATGGTGTAATTGCTTCGGAGGTCCCTGTCTCATCCTGTAATCATTTCAGAAAGGACCATGTCCTTTCATAGGCCTCCTGGGGCTGTAAAGAACTGAATATTGTCAGAACTGAATATTCCCATAGAAATCTCCTCTCTTTAATTCTCTGACTTCTTGAACCTGGTAGTTTAGTCACCTCCTCTTGTCTAAATGGCAAATTCCCTTTTTTAGTGACATTATGATGTGGCTTTTTTTTTTTTTTGGCTCCGTGTATGGAAGTGTTTCTTATTTGTTTTTAATTAAAAGCCACTAATAGGCTATCAGCTGTCACCTAGAGTCTATTACTAGTTGCACATTTCACTCCCTATACCCCAAACTTGACAAAAGCCTTTATGTCCTTAACATAGACTCTTTGGAGGGCTTTACTGCACTGTGGCTTAGAACCAATATGATGGAAAATGTGTCTTTTTGATTCTGATGGAACATTTCTACAGTGTTTTACTGTTTAGTGGATAATTACTCTTTTGAAGCCATTTCTCTTGTCTTCAAATATTTATTTGACATGATGCCAATTCCTGATTTGTTCAAAACCTAAGCCTTGAACCCTTTGAAACTGTCTGTCCTCTGGAGTCTGCAAGAGCCACTGTTTGAGGAACCTAGTGACAGAGTTCAGCCTGATGCTTTGAGTGAGGGAGGTAGGAAGCAGTGCTGGGGACATTTTATTCTTAACATTTCTGCTAAAGGCTTCAAATAGAGCTCTGTGTACATCAGGCTTTATGTCACATCTTCTTTCTCTGATGTGGGATGTAGTCAAAGCCATAGAGCTATCTTGTAAGTCTATCTGAGAGCATTTCAGATGTTTCTCCTAGAGGAATACTTCCCAGAGCAACAGATATTACTTTTGGAGTCAATTGGAAATACTTCTCAAAGTGACAAGAAGAAGCGTGTAGGAGTGGTCACACTTGGTGAGACTATCAAAAGGAAGTTAGTGGGAGCAGCAGTGGTGTAGGGGTCCAGAACTAAGGTGATGCTGGTTTTACTTAAGTAGTGAGACTGCCTTTGTGCTCCTGCATTAAGAAATGACACCCTGTGCTTTACCTTCAGATTTTGATATTTTGAGTTGAAAAATATGTTTATTAATTTTTGAGCAATTGGTAGTTGATATAAAATTAAAAGTTTTTTAAAGGATTCTTTTTAGCAATTAAAATGTTGTTTTGGTGCTGATTCTTGGCATAGCAGTTGGCAGCTGAGGGAAGAGGGCAGGCAGGAGACCAAGTCATTGCTGTGACTGTGTCATACTCTTGTCCTTTCTTTCTCTTATAGGAACCCCTGTTTGGTTTTATATGCAAATTGCACCAATAAGAAATGAGCATGAAAAGGTGGTCTTGTTCCTATGCACTTTCAAGGATATCACGTTGTTCAAGCAGCCAATAGAGGATGATTCAACAAAAGGTAATTTTCAAAGGAGTTACCACACTTAAGAATTAGGCTGCCACTTAAATTTTATTATTATTATTATTATTATTATTATTATTATTATCATCATTATCACCATCATCATCATCATCATCATCATCATTTTACCAAAATCTGTTGCTTAAGCTGGCCCTTCTTTTGCTTCACGTTCATATTAGCAATTGTCCAAATCAGTTTAATTCAATCATATTGTTTGAATGGAAATAGAGAATTGAAATAATAGTTGCTAAACTTATAATAAGAGAAATCAAGGAAAGATATAAGGAAGAGATTTCATAGAACGTTATTTATTTAGAATCAGTATAATGGGAATTTTAACAACTTATAACATGGTGAGTTTTAGAAACAAAATGTATAACAATTTGTGGGTTAGTTTGGGTGAAGTCATATTAGAACACAGTTGATTGAATTTTGCTAAATTGATTAGAGTTTGAGTAGTTGACTTTTTCAGGTTACCTTTCACCTTTTATTTCTTTGGCTGTTGTAATCTCTTTGGTAGATGTTGCTAGATTGTGTAAAGAACAAGTTTGTCATCAAGAGAGTATCTGGAAGATGAAAACATTCTAATTGGAGTCTTACCAACTATACTATTCAGAGAGACTGCTATAGAAAACGGTAGTCAGCGGCATGTACTTTTACTGTTACTTTATTCTCTCCAGTTATGTTTAAATTAGATATTGGCGTCATATGAATGAAAATTTGAAATATCCCTTAAAAACTTTTGTGAAACATTTTTAATAATCTTTTAGGAGACTAAAAATGAAATGTCTTCCTTTTTGCCTTTGGCAAAAATGGCCTTGTCTTACCTCTTTTTAAACAACTGGCATACAAACTTTAATATTTTCAATTGTAATCATAATTGTAGAAAAAGTTACATTACATTTATTCTCAGCATATGAAATCACATACGTATTACTATTACCCGTTCGGTTTCTGGTTAGCATCAAATTGCAAGAAAAAATTTTACAATTTGTAAACCATTTGAAGTATAATATAGAACAATTCATTTGTGAGTATTTCTGGAAATATGTTTATTAAATTGAATAAATTGATGATTGAATAAAGTATTCATTCACTTTCGGATCCATCTTACCTGTTTCTCTACCTTTACTCATAGAACCAGTATCTAGGAAGTTTAGAATAGTCTTCTAATTAATGCTCTTTTGTTTGTTTTAAAATTGAAAGTGCTCCAGCCAATAGCAGCAGAATACATATTCTTCTCAAGCTTAATGGAACGTTCATTAGGTAGATCAGATTCTGGCCATAAAACACACCTTGACAAATTTAAAAGAATAGAAGTCTTATAAAATATGTTCTTAGACAACAATGGAATTAAACTAGAAAATCCCCAAATGTTTGGAAATGAACACTTTTCTCAATAGCCATAGATCAAAGAAGAAGCCTAAAGGTAAATTAGAAAAATATTTTGAACTAAATCAAAATAAAAATACAACTTATCAAATATGTGGGATGCGGCGAAAGCACTGCTTAGAGGAAAATTTATAACACTAAATGCATATATTAGAAAAGAGGAAAGATATAAAATTAATAGCCTAAGCTTCTACCTTATGGAAGTAGCCAAAGAAGAACAAACTGAAGACAAAAAATAAATCTTAGAGCAGAAATCAATGAAACAGAAAACAGAAAAACATTAGAGAGAATCACTACAACCCAAAGCTGATTCTTTGAAAAAATTATTACAGTCAGTAAACCTCTAGCAAGGCTAACCAAGAAGAATAGGGAAGATACAAGTTACCAATATCAGAAATTAAAGAAGGGCCATCGCAACCCATCCGATGGACATTAAAGCATTGTAAAGGAATCCTTTGAATAGCTCTATAGCCACCGAACAGATAACTTAGTTAAAGTGTGTCAATTCCTTAAAAACACAAACTACCAGAATTCACACTAGAGAAAATAGATAACCTGAATCATCCAATAGCTCTTAAATAAATTGAATTAATTAATAAACTTCCAAAACAAGAAAACACTAGGTACAGATGGTTTCATTGGCAAATTCACTCCCTTCCAGAAAACAGAAATAGAGAGAACTCTTCCCATTCTTTGAGGCCAACACTACCCTGAGACTAAAACCAGACAAAGATTTTGTAAGAAAGGAAAATTACAGACCTGTATTTCTCATGAATATAAAAATCTTCCACAAAAATAGAATCTAGCAGTGTTTTAAAAGAATTATTCACAATGACCAAGTGGGATTTATTCCACATATGTAAAGCTGGTTCAAAATTTAAAAATCAGTCATTGTAATTCACCACATCAACAGGGTGAGGAAGAAACATATTATGATCATATCAGTTTGCATAGAAGCATTGACAAAACCCAACACCCATTCGTGATAAAAACTCTTAGTGCAGGAGGAGTAGAGGGGAACTTCCTCAAATTGATAAACAACATCTGTGAAAAACCTACAATTAACAGCTGATGATATCTTTAAGTGATGTATTTTAAAATAAAAGACAAATGATTAGTATATGATTTGTGACCTAATATATTCTTGCCTTCACACATGAATGGGAGCCAGACTGGGTAAAAGGCTTTTATGTCTCAGTCTTTTCTTTAAAAATATGTATATGTATATGTGTATGTGTATGTGTATATGTATATGTATATTATTTATATTTATATTTGTTTGGTGAATATTTTCTCTCATTTACTTTAAGTGATTTCAGGACACAGCTAAAGTTGGCCAGGAAGATTACAGTTTTGACCCACTGAACATTAGTGGTAGTATCTGTAACTATGTAGCCTATTTATAGAAAAAGAAAGTTAACAGCATTTACATGAGGTCGGGGAAAGAGTGCTAATGTTAAGGGTTGACTTTTATTTCTCAAATTAATACCTCTCTATTTATCTGCCTTCACCTCTATCTCTGCATCCTCACATCAGAATCACAGAGTTCTTTGCCAGGCAAAATCTCTTAAATGTACAATCTATTCTTATAAAAAAAAAAAAAGTGATGTTTGAATAAACTCCAGAATACTTAGACCACTTGATTTTGAACTATGTGCTTGATAGACATGTAAATTAGAATTTATAGGGAAAATCAGACCCCATTGTGAAAAGCATTAAACTCTCTTTTTCTAATGCCAGAATATGTAGAGGAAGATCTTATTTAAAATCTTTTATATTGAGACACCTCCACACCTTTCAAGTTCATAACAGATTCCTGGAAGAGTATTGTACTATGTAACTATTGAATGATGTGTATCAGCTACTGTCTATTATTTATATGAGTTGTAAATTTGATGTGAAAAATTCAATAGAAATAAAATATTTATGCCATTAAGTTATCATCCTATTATTGCTATGAAGCTAGCAGTATATGAGAGTACATTTTGGTACCTTGGCAAAAAATGTATCTTTAAATTTTTTAAAGTGAGTAAAGGGGACCATGAAACTTGGGAAATAGCAGATGAAATTTTGTGATAACACAATAATATCAAAATGATTTGGGTTTAAAGCCTTAGACTTAGAGAAAGTAGATTTACTTTTCATTCTGCCTTGGGTTACTTAACAAGAATTACTTAAACGAGCCTTTTCATGACTCTTCTAGGATTATTTTGTTCTCCTTGTGTATTTAATCCATTTTTTCAACCAAAACTGTGGATCGAACATACAGTATGGTGGTACAGGCAGTGTTCTTGGTCCTAGAGATACAAAGTTCCTTCTCTCACATCCTAATATGAAGGACAGACAAACAAATAAGTATAAAGTGGAAATTTTTTTCTGATTGCTTTTATTTTCTCAGTAATATAGGAATCATGGTTATCAACTGAGAGTAAAGATGGTGAAGGAGGAGAGGAAGTGTTGAAGATGGGAGGAGAGAGGAGTAGGTATGAAATGGTAACCTAAGAGAATGGAGAAGCGAATGGAGAAGAGAAATTCAGCAGATTTTCTGAGCGTAACACTAAAGTCTGCTTGAGGCCAGTAGTCATGAGTTTTACTAGTACCTATGAGCATGATTATTTGTTTTACCACCCATGTTTAGTCAGAGGTGTATAGATGTAGATGTAGGTGAAGAGTTGGAATTTGGTTAGGTAAGATGAAAAGAATCAGGGAGCTCAAAGATCAGGGAGAAGGATCAGAAGGATGAAGGAGTTGAGGATGGTTGTGAGAGAGTATTTTAAGGTGTTTGCAAGATTTTGAAAAATACTTAGGAAATAAAAGTTCTGCCTAGGTATAGGGAATAGTGTTTTAAGATGCAGAACAGTCTGGCAAAGTGAATCCACAAACTGGCAAGCCAGAATGTCACTTTCAATTCCAGAGCAAAGACATTTTACCTTCTTAATGTGAAAAGGGGCCAGTGATTGGAACAAGGGCTCACGTCCTTTGAGGATTTGCCAAAATCGGTTGGAATTGACATCAATCTTCTATTTCTATTGGTATTTTTACTGTGAAACTCAGACATATGGTTGAAAGACTTGAGTAAAGTGGCTAATTCTGAATTTTATTTCTAAATCGTATCTGGAGAGCAACTATAATGCGATAACAGCCAAGCAATATGAGTGCAGATCTTCCTCAAAATGAATCCTAGGATCACCAAAACTTCATTTGAGATGGATTTTTGCCTTTAAAAATTAATGGTGCTGAATGATGTCAATAATACCTTTGATTTATACCATGATGCATGGTAGCAAAAACCAATGAAGAGGAAAGAAACCAGTTTTGATGAAGTAGTTAATATGTGTCAGGTACTTTATATTCTTTGTTGCTCATTCCTATAATTCTGAAAATTAGTGTTATTATCTCCATGTTACTGTTGAAGAGCCCGAAACGTGAAGTCTGACTGATTTTCAGTCTCGTTTTCTCTGTTGCACTGAGCTGCCTCGTCCTTTCAAATGGAAGCTTATTGTTGGGGCTTGATGGTGCTCTCCATTCTCCCTACATTTTTCCATGCTCTCCTTCCCGCCCTCCCCCCCCACACCCCCCGCCTAAAAAAAATGAAGTGGAGGTTGAGAATACCCTGGTTGTGATGGAATTGTGCTGTTCTGATCAGAATTTACTGATGATAATTCAAGGCAGAGTGTTGTTGTTATTGTTTGTTCCTGGTATGGAGGTTTTGGAACTGTTGCTCAGATAATTAGTCAATGGTACCCGGTACATTATTTATAATAATACTAAAGGGAAAAATGACAGCCAGGAAATCCATTCCGTTGATTATCCACGTGTGTTCTAAAAGAGGTGGCCCAAATTTCTGCCCATTTATATTGTACAGTTTTTTTTTTCAGACAGATTCCAAAACTGCCAAGACACTTACAGTGTGAAATATCCTGTGCCAAATAGTTATGGCATCTTTGTGCCAATAATTGAGACAAAAAATTGCTGTAGAATGAAGCTAACAGCAAAAATAGCAACCATCCTCTGTGGGAAGCCAATAGTTTTCTTTAGAGAGGAAACAACAGATGAAATATGAGTAATTATACTATGTAGTCTCTTTGGCCAAGAGTATACTGTTTACCTAAGCTTTTTTTCTTATGGATTAGAATCTTGTATTACAGTCTAGTAGATTGATTTAACTGCTTTTGTGACTTCCTTTTATTTTTAAGATTAAGCAGTCCATGACAAAGAGGTTAATTGCAACCCAATAGAGCTAAACTAATGTTTTATTAAGAAGGAGTTGGCATTCTGAGCTTTTAGGAGAACAAATGTTCTCATAATACCATGAACAACGTATAGAGCAAGTATTAGGCTCTTCATATTCATCCATGTGTTCACATTACCCCATATCGACCACATTTAAGTAACATCAGCAAACTGTGCTGAATAATCAGTCACACCAGTTAGCTCTCTGTAAAGGTGAGATCAGTAAATGTATCTCTGGGATAAGTTAGAACTGCTGATGTGTTTTTTTCTCTGACATAGACAGTGTGGCTGCTCAACTTTTTCAAAGTTTGTCTGCATGGTGGGGGTTGGTGACAGATCAAATGAGCTAATTTTTTAAATAACGGGCAATTCTAGATGTGTCCCCAAACACAGAGATATGGGCCTAAGCAAATTCACTGTGGCCTTGTTAATGTGAAAAATCTACAAACCACTTAAATGTCCATGAACAGGACATCAGAAAAGAGCAAATGCCTAATTCCCTGAGATAATAGCGATATAGGCAAGAATCAGTGTCATGTGGGTGGGTGTGGATGTCAAGGGAACAGAAGGGAAATTGAAGGCTATTGTGTTTCTTATAGCTTTTATTTCTTTAATAATGTATCTGACAAGGTAATCTGCTGAAATTTATGAGAGAAGGGGCAGTATAGGGGTCTTGAGAAAAATTCTAACTGTTGAGAACTGAGAACTACAAGAAAGCCCTACATGTAGGAAATGAGAGAACACATGCCATTTGATGGTTTGTATTCTTCTATGTGTCATTGAACTTATTCCTTCAATATATCTCTATTTTTTTTTTTCAAAATGCATTCTGGATGAATCTTATTTCACACAGGGAATGAAAATAGGCTAGTCTTTTAATCCAACACTCAGTGTACTAAGGGATGCAACATCACCTGTCTTAGAAATATGAAATTTCAGTAAGTATAAGACTGACTTGGAAGTTTTTTAAAAAATTCAGTGCAATTCTAATACTCAACTAATGTAAGAAAGAGAAGTGATCACCAGGAAACGTTTAATATATCTGTTGCCAACATAGTTAATGTCATCCAGAAACATCCTTACCACTTTTATCTAACAAAGCAAAATCAAACCTACACAATGCAAGGAGGTGCCCAGAATTTTGTGGATAGCTAGCTACATTGACTACTGGGACTACATAATATATTTGAACAAAACAGAAAGGTCACACATAAAAATTACTCATTATTTTATAGCCACACTTGAAATGTAAGATGTCTATGTAGAAATAAATGCTTTAGATTCATACTTTTAATTAGTTCTGGTTGTTATGCTGTTTCTGAGATCATTTGAATATTAGCAAGAATGTTGGATTCCATATTCATTATGTGTGAAAAACTGAGACTTTCTTCCCTTGTTTTTAAGGTTGGACAAAATTTGCCAGATTGACACGGGCTTTGACAAATAGTCGAAGTGTTTTGCAGCAGCTCACACCAATGAATAAAACAGAGGTGGTCCACAAACATTCAAGATTAGCTGAAGTAAGTGTGAGACTCACTTCACTTTTCAAGTTGATGGTGGTGATCCATTTTTCCCCCCAGATGATTCAATATAGATATTTCTGGCCATTATTTTGTAAATCCTTATCTGATAATTTATTTTCCGTAGTAGAATTATAGAAATTTCAAATAATTCTTTTTATTTCCTTCTTCTTTTGAAATTGGAAAGTAGTTCATGACATCCTAGGTGATGCCTGTACTGTGTGAGGTTTCCTTTGACCAAATGAGATAGGGAGTTCACTCTCATCCATTTATGTAAGCAACACACACATATTGAGGGTTTGCACTGTGCTTGGTACTCTGCAAAGGATGTAAAGATGAATGAGCAATGGGCTCTATCATCAAAGAGCTAAAAATCCAGAGGAAATCAATAACAGAATGTGATAATTATTATGACAGGGTGCAGTGGGAACAGTGCCAGGCACATTTACCCAAACTTAGAGTTCTGGGGAAGACTACCAAGTGAGGTGATACCTGAGCTGAGTGAATCTTGAAGAAAAAAATATAAGAGGCAGGTAGAAATGAGATGAAAGTTATTTCTACCAGAGAGGCCAGCATATGCAACGGCTCAGAGATGAGATGGTACGGTGACTTTGAGTGTGACTTCAATGTGGGTGAAGTCGGGTAGGAAAGGAAAAGTTGAAGTGGTTGGCGTATAGTGAAACAGTGGTGGTCGGTGTCTTGTGTGTCAGGGAATGACGTGATCACATGCGTGCATCAGGAAAACCTCTTAAAGGGAGCTTGGTCCCAATGGTTTCCTTTGTAATTCGATGTTTTTATTGAATTAATTTAAAAACATTATTCTTAGAAGGAGTCCATAGATTTCGACCAGATTGCCAAAAGAGATCCATGGCACAAAAATGATTAAGAACCCCTGCTTGACCTAGTGACTCTGTATTGAATGGGTAGTTAGGGAAACCAGTTAAGAGGTTCTAGTAGTAATCCAACTAGGATGATCATGGCCTTAAGCAAGAGAAGAGGTAGTCGAAGTGGGCAGATTGCAGACACAGCAAGATTAGAGTCAACACATTTGCTGATAGATTCCGAATTGAGTGTGAAATAAAGGGATGAGTCAAGGACAACTCTGTTTTTGGCATGGACAACTATGTAAATAGTGAGTGTTATGGGTTCATAGAGTGGCCAACATAGAGGAGGAAGAGAAGTTTGCAGGCAATGATAACACGTCCAGTTTTGGACATATTAAGTTTGAAGTACCTGACAGGAAATCCTAGTGGAAATGCCTAAAAGACAATGGGATCGAAGGGTCTGGTCCCAGAAGGATACCTGGGTGCGAGTTGCAGGCCTTGGTATCATCTTCGCAAATATGGCTGTTAAAGCCATAGGACCAGACGATGTTATCAGTCAGTGCACTGAATCTGGAGAGAAAAGGAATGAGGACAGAACTCAGAGGCTGCCAGAAACCTTGCTGTTCATGGGTCTTCTGTAATCATCGTTTGTCTTACTGATTTGAAAGATGCCATAAAAGCTAGTCGAGGTACAAACTATGCCGAGCACTTAGTGAACACTCACAAAGTATTGTGAGGTGAATTACCAAGGAAGGGAAAGGTCAAATTAAATGTGTTCATCAGTTTGCTTTGCTGGGGAAAAGTGAGTTGAAGTGCTTCAAAGTAACTTTCTTAACTAGTTGCAGATCTTAGTTTGGTTTGGAGAGGGTTAGAAAATAAAGCGCTTCCTGAATTTGGAGGGTTCTGAAGTTTTTCTTGGGTCGTAGCTAACAGAGGGACTTGAATTGCTTTCTAAATAGCCCTGTTAGCTTCAGGAGATATTAATACTTTGATGTGCCGACATGTTTTTAAAAGCCTAAATAAGACACCAGCGTAACTAAATATTAACTAATAATAATAATAACAATGTTTTTAAAGATATGCAAAAGATTTAAAGCAGACAATTGGACACAATTTCCTTTTTCAGTAATGCTTATTATCAAGTATTACTTGATCTGGAAGCGACTTTCTTTTCTGCCTTGAATTGTCTGTTTCTTTCTACAAATCAAACTAAAGCAGCATCCCCCACCTTTTTGGCACCAGGGACTGGTGCTCCTATGAGAATCTAATGCCTGATGATCTGAGGTGGAGATGAGGCGGTGATGCTAGCGCTGCGGAGTGGCTGCAAATACAGATGGAGCTTCCCTCGCTCGCCTGCCGCTCACCTCCTTGCCACATGGCCCAGTTCCTAACAGGCCATGGACTGGTACCAGTTTGCGGCCCAGGGGCTGGTGACCCCTGAGCTATAGTGTAAGAGCTCATTTCTGTGACCGCTGACTTTTATAGTCATATTTCCCCCTGAGCTTAACTACACCCTATTCAGAGCTTTCCTTTTCTTTGTTAACACAATTGGGCGTGAACAAGAGGAAAGGGACCATAAAGTGGAACATTTTCTACCTTAACACCCCAAGTCACTCATAATTGGTTTTTTCCCTCTACATCAAGTATGTAGAAAGTTTCTTTTCCTTGACAGCTTATCATTTTTACTTTTATTTTTGAGGAACTTTCATTCCTATTTCTCCCCATCTAAATTTTTTTTCTTTGCCCTTTTTTTGATTACCGTTAGTTTCTTATCAGTCATCCCTAATTCACCACCTGATTCAGACACAAAACTGCTTTCTGTAAGGTCTTAGGCTTATTTCAAAGAACACGCAGAAATAAGGTTTCCAGTAGATTTAGTCTGCATGTGATTTTAGCTGACCTAGAAGCAGCATCAGCATAGCACAAGAATATCGTTTTTCCGATTGTGCTCAGAGTCCAGTGGGCTCAAATCAAGTATTTGGATTTGCCGTTGAATTTTAGGCTCTTTTACTTTTTCTGAGAAATATAAATTTTATCTCAGGTCCACTGGGATCCCTAAATTTGGAGCTGATCCCCAGTTTCAGAGATCCTGGTCTCTCCATAGGCAATTCACCAGTTTTCCATATGTACTGATATCTTGCTGATTGGTTTCAGCTTCTCACTTTTATGCTGGGTGGAGATAAACATGTGCACCATGGTCAAGTCCATGGTCCTAACTCCATTAGATTCAGTGCTCTCAGATATTCAGAGAGAGAGAATGTGTCTTTATTGGCCCCCAGATACATTAGAAACTGTTATTTCATCCTACCCCTTCCACCTAAGGCTTACTGCCTATGAAAGTACAAATGAAATAACAAAAATGAGGTTGTTATCTACTGCTTTATAAAAGAGCCCCAGTGAGGGAGCTAAGATTAAAATAGTATTCTGCATGTGAGAAAGATCAAAGCTTAAACATGAGTCCCTTCTTCTGTTGTTGCCATTCTCCTCTCTCTCCCCTTCCCATTCCTCCTCCTTTTCCTCTTGTATTTTTGGATCGCTTTATATATGCAAGTCACTGTCTGAAGAATTGGATTCTGAATGTCTAAAGAAATATAGGACAAGGGTTTTTCCTTGGAGTGTACATTATAATCACCTGAAAAGATTTTGAATATAGAAATTCTCTGAGAACCCACACAAGATGAATTTTATTATTTTCTGGGGTGGGGTTTAGGTATGAGTATACTTTTTTTTTTTTTAACTTCTTCAGATAATTCTAGTTTGTAGCCAGACTTAAGAAACACTGCACTCAAGAGTGATCCCATTCTATCTCTAGAGGAGACATCTTACATTATTCCAGGGTACCGAGCAGGGTGGTTTTGTCTATTAACACAGTGTATAGGAGGCCCGCAAAACTTATAGGGGTCCACAGGATACTTGAATTTCTATTAATAGTAGAAGGAAGAAATGAACTTTTAGGTAAAAAGTTGAATTTGTAATATTTATTTATTTTTATGACAATGCACTTGTAAAATATAATTTTTATTTTATTTTATTTTTACGGAGGAAAGGATTCAGGAAGGCAAAAATGCCTAGGGTCTCTGAGAGTCATAATGCACCTTGGCAATGAGTTTATTTTCTAAGTCTGATTTCCTTGGGCTCAAACTATAGACTGTAAATATAGATGGGAAAGTATTAATGCTGAATATGAAGGAAATTTTCATGTTTAACAGAGTGAAATTGGAATGGATAGATCAGTTGTCAAAAAGTGAAAGCAAGCCTTGATTATGTATGATGCTATATGTGTAACACTCCAATCTCAACATGAAGCTTACATTCTTGGTAGGATAATTTGCTGCTAAGTAATTTAAGACCTTATGGAAAAATATGGCTAGGGCACTGATAAAGAGAGTAAATACATAAAAAAATATAAATAGTTCTCATAACTCCCAACCTTGAAACAATAATTATAATAGACAACTAAAGAGTATATCAGTGATGTTTTTCACATTTCAAAATATAGTAATAATGGGTACTAAATACTTAATTTTCAGTTATGTAAATTCTATGTATGAGAGAAACTTTTCAGGATAACTCTCTCCCATGTTTCAGAAAAGCTGATATATTTGTTTCACTTTGTGGCATATGAGTTACATGCTAACAGGCATTTTTGTTTATATATTCTTACATTCAAATGTTTAGTGCATTATGATTTTATGATTTGAACTTTTTGACTCTTACCTCCTGGGTCCCATTAGTCCTAGATACACTGAATAATTGATGCATAAGATGGCAAAACTGCTGAAAACATTATTTATCGAAGTCCCATTTGCAAACTCCTTCAAACATAGGTTTACTCAGTCTTAGCATCATCGATGGCATGGAACAGAGGCTCTCTCACCTGCTCCTTCAGCTTCTTTTCACAATTTCCAGGTTCCAAGTTCTGGAAGGCAGTGCTAAGTCCTGCATTTGTTACCTGTGCCAAGGGCTGCCCAGACCTTTACTCTTGCTCTGTCGTCTGCTTTTTCTCTTTGTCTCTTAAGGCAGACGTAGCCAGAGTAGTCAAGGTTTGTATAACCTTGCACTAAAATTTTCCATTTGTCAAAAAGATATGTAGAAGCAAACCTGAGTATTTAGCTTTTTTTTTTTTTTTCCCTAAAGGGAATACGCATCTGATAGGAAACATAATACTCTATAAACTCTAATTGAGGGGAGAAAAGAAACAAGGCTATAACATTTACAACCTTGATATTTCTGTGCTGGTCATTAGGGCCCTTGCTGAGTCCCACTGAACAGCAAGATCACTAACAGTGGGGCCCTGGGGTTCAGCGAGACCATCAGAATCAAAGTTATGCTCCCTGAGGTGCTAAAGATGTATAAAGAATGGGTAATGGTGAGTCACCCAAATAACTGTTGCACCATCAGTAAGAGATGTGGGATTCGAGGCAGGCTTACCAAGTGAGTCTGCAGAAGGCATTCCCAGAAGTGGATGTTTAGCAGTGCCGTGGGTCAACACTGATTTGGAGGAGGTCATCAAGAGGAAATGACCACCAGTTGACCCTTGGTCTGGACCCGGGCAATCAGAGGCTCCTCACCTCTTCCTCTATCCTTGGAATGTATGCTCTATTCATCCTTCCCACGGTAGGAGACATTTTCAAGGATGTAGCCTTGAGAGAGCTGTGTTGTTAAGACCATCAGGATAGCATACATGTCTGCACCCAGTTAAGGCCTCCATATAAACTTTTAAGATTCCGATGGACTGGTGAGGAGATCTACTCCTCTCATAGTTGTCCAAGACAAGCCTTCTAAGTTCCCTTTTAAGTTCCCTTGCTTATTGAAACCACCACATACCAATCTGTAGTGATCTGCCTCTTTCTTTGGTCCCTTCTTGCCCTCAGTGTATAGGAGCCAGTTTGAGAATCGACATTTGAAAATTGTTGATTCAACTGGAGGGAACACCAGATGGAATAGCAAATAGATCAATTTTTGTAGAGGGATTGGACTTGGAGTGACTTCCTTTGAACAAACTTTGGTACAATTCTGGAGAAGAGAGAGGTGAAAATCTAGGGCATCACTCGCCTTGAAACCAGGTGTCATGATAAAACAGGCTGTGGTTTGACTGCCAGTAAGTTTGAATTCAGTACTAATTGTGCAGAGATGTCCACGTTAGTTACATATGCATTGTCTCTCTTTTAGGTTCTTCAGCTGGGATCAGATATCCTTCCTCAGTATAAACAAGAAGCGCCAAAGACGCCACCACATATTATTTTACACTATTGTGCTTTTAAAACTACTTGGGATTGGGTGATTTTAATTCTTACCTTCTACACCGCCATTATGGTTCCTTATAATGTTTCCTTCAAAACGAAGCAGAACAACATAGCCTGGTTGGTGTTGGACAGTGTAGTGGACGTTATTTTTCTGGTTGACATTGTTTTAAATTTTCACACGACCTTCGTGGGACCTGGTGGAGAGGTCATTTCTGACCCCAAGCTGATAAGGATGAACTATCTGAAAACTTGGTTTGTGATCGATTTATTGTCTTGTTTACCTTATGACATCATCAATGCCTTTGAAAATGTGGATGAGGTAAGTTTCTTTTTCTTCCTTTTTGAGTATTGTGGATGACGTTTTGAGAAAATTATGGTAAAAAGAATTTATAGATAATTCAAACTTCTTTTTAGCCACCACTTTCAACCTTTACCCAACTAAACACTTGCTATAAATTATCATAGTTGATTACCTTAAATTAATTTTTACTTGCTTTTTTGTTCTTGATTTCTGGTTGAAATACTAATTACTAGGAAAATGGCTGTGGTTGGAGATCGTGGTTGGAGGATGTGGAGCAGAAGAAAAGCAGCACTTTTGGAGTTGAATACAGTTTACAAACTAGATAATTGATTGAAAGATAATGGAGTAGATGTATTTTCTTTGGAAACTGTAACATTTTAAAATCATGCATCACAACATAGACTATTAAGTAGCCATTAAAAATACATAGGAACTACTGAATATCAATTAATTTGGAAGGATTTTCGTGAAATTCTGCTTTATTCTTGATATGCATATATAGATCTGTATATAATTGTACGAAATGAAGGGAAAAAATGAAAGGCGACATACCATTTGTTAACCTAGTTTACTGGGATGGGTATGGAAGAAGAAGAGAAAAGGGATGTGGGAACCCACCAAAAAGAGAAAGAGAAAAAGATTTTACTTTAAACATGTAACATTTTTACTTTAAAAGTATAATGTTACCAAATTATGTGTTTATGTAAAGTTATGTATGTGGGTATACAAATTTTTTTTTAAAAATAGGTCAATTTAAATGTCACCTATTGGATTGTGATTGAAAAAAAACATGCAACTGAATTGAGACCCAGGGGAAAGACATCATAAAGTACTGCAATTCAATCACTATGGTAACTTGCAAAGTATTTTTGCAGAGCTGTTCTCACAGCTCTCACATGTACAATCAAAACAAATATGCTAAACACTAAAAGTTAAAGAGAACTGGTCATTTTGTGTGCTGTATTAACACATTTAATAGTATCATTATATATAATGTGAAGTTTATGTTAAGTTCACATACTATTATACAGTCTATTTTTGTTTACTTTGATGATATGATTTCTAAAGGACTAATAGTATAAAGAAAAAGTTTTGATGCTGCAGTACAAGGTGATGAGAGAGATTATAAGCAAATGTGTCCCTTTCAAACGCATATGTACATATATGTATATATACTTATTTGTATGTACTATATGTTATACTATATTTGTACATACTATCAGCTTTTAAAAATCACATCACTTATGTGAGTTAATTTTCATAATGGTACTAAAAGAATTAACTATGTTACCCCCTTTAGAAGATAATAATATGTAGATAAATAATGTGGAGTGTTTTCCATTATGAATTTTACCTTTTTCTTCATATAATTTTATGTTTAAAAAATGCTTTACTATGAATTTTGTGGAAAAAGAAAAACCTAAAAATCACCTAAAAATGGTAGAAGATGGAATTGGGGGAAAATTATAATGTTCCTATTATACTTGATGAACTTTTACCAATTTTCACAAATACTTGAAATTCGAAGTCCCAAAGCAATTGAGCAACAAGGTCCCATAAAAAAGCAAAAACAAATATAAACAAAAAACTCTCAGTGTATCCATATATCTCTGGACTCCTCTCTCCAGATACATATGGTAGCAGTGCTTGAGTTAACATAAAGATAGGGAAACATTTATAGAAGAGCAATTCTTGAATTTTTGCCTTTTTTGGTTTCTTTTTTTATAGCTTTGCTTATAAATTTTGTCTAAGTGCATTTGTGGTTAGAGACCATATTGGATGAATTTAGATGTCTGGTTTAATTCAAGGTTCTGCTAATTCAGTGTTATCTGCACAACAAAATACTCAAAACATGCACAATATCTTAAAAGACCACTCCATCTAGAGTTTCTTAGCCTTTAACTTAATAGTGGATGATTTTCAATTTGCTGCACGAAGCTAATAGGATACAGCCCATAATTTCAACTAATAACATAGAAATGAGTCAATATAGAATATGTCCATTACTAAATTGTGTTCATGATGATAATACTATAAACTTAATTTCCCTAAAGAGTCTACTCTGTTCTCACAGACCGTTCAGATGGAAAACTCTCCACCGTTGTTATTGCTGTTGTTATTCTATGTGTGTTGGAGAAAGATCGAAAATTTTCTTCACTAACTTTTTTCCCTATAAAATTTCAGTCGACTTTAATGATATTTAAAAAAACATTTTTTGTCTGAAAGTTACATGTAGCCTTTATATTTTGATGCCATACATGTAATTTTTGCTTTAAAAATTATGGGAAAAAAGGAATCATGGTAATTTGTTTTCTAATTTTAAATTTTACCTACATCAAGCTTATAAAAGTACATTTATTTCTTTCCTATTTACCTGCCAGAAAGAGTTGAGAAGAGTTAATTTTGAAAATGCTAATGATATAATGTGATAATAAGCAGTATCCATATTTCACTTACTAAATGGATTAATATATTAAGAGTAATAAGTTAAGATTTCAGTTATTTAGGACATAGGCATAAGAATTTCAATAAAAATAATCAAAAGATTAGCTCAAGTCATAGAAAAATACATTAAATATATTACATTATAACAAATATATTTAGCATAATATAAAAATATATTAAAAGGTCCTTAGCTTCATCCACATTAAGGAAAATGCACAGTAAACCTACAAACTATACTGACATACTCTTTTCAGTTATCACACTGTTAAGATCAAATCTTTGTTAACAAATTAGATTGGTGAGTACAGTGGCTAAGAAGGTGCACTGCTTGGATCTCCCTGTATGAAAACCTGCTGCATGGAGCATAGTTAGTGTTTTCTGGAACCAGCTCCTGTTTTGGGAAAGCCGATTGTTAGCAGCATTTTCAATTTTCTGTACCCAGAAAATTGAAAATGCTTCGAAGAAAGGCTTTTAAAAAACTCTGTAGAACCAGTTGTTAATCATTTACCAACACACCACTGAACACAGTTGACTAACAGTTGCTGTGTTATCTGATTTGCTGTGGTTCGCACACTGAAGCCATAATTCTCCAAGGCTAAGCGTTACCCCAGTGACTATGAATGGTGGTAATATTATAGTTTGTCTATTCCTGCTCAATGCATAACTCTATTGAGCAACTTTTACTCTGGGACTCCCCATTACCTAACTAGGATTGAGGCTCTTCCTACTCAATCCTTCCTTCCCTCTTGACAGGTGCCAGAATTGCATTGTCGTCTGAAAGCTCCTTCTTCCTTCCTTCCTCCTCCCAGGCATTTATCTTGGTTAAATTCTAACACATGTAACCCTGACTTGACATCACACTTAGGGGACCAGAATGTCATATAGTTGGAATCATACAATATGTAGCCTTTTCAGATAGGCTTCTTTTACTTAGTATTATGCATTTAAGGTTCCTTTATGTCTTTTCATGCCCGATAGCTCAGTTCTTTTTAGTACTGAGTGATATTCCATTGTCTGGATGTACCACAGTTTATCCATTCACCTTCTGAAGGATATCTTGATTGCTTTCAAGTTTTGGCAACTATGAATAAGCTGCTATAGACATTTATGCTTATAGATTTTTGTGTGGCCATAGTTATCAGCTTGTTTGGGTAAATACCAAGAAGCACAATTGCTGTTAAGAATATGTTCAGTTTCATAAGAAATCATCAAACTGTCTTTCAAAGTAGATGTACCATTTGCATTCCACCAACAGTGAATGAGAATTCCTGTTGATCCACATCCTCACCAGCATTTGATGTCAGTGTTTTGGATTTGGGCCATTCTAAGAGATAAGTAGTGATATCTTGTTTCAATTTACAATTCCCTAATAATATATAAGGTTGGACATCTTTTCATATGCTTATTTGCCATCTGACTATCTCCTTAGGTGTCTGTTTAGTTCTCTTGCTCATTCTTTTAATTGGGTTGTTAATTTTCTTGTTGTTGAGTTTTAAGAGTTCTTTGTATATTTGGTGTAATAAGCCTCTATCAGATATGTATTTTGCAAATATTTTTTCCAGTCTTGGCTTGTCTTTTTTTTTCTTTCGACAATATATTTCACAGATCAGAGTTTTTAATTTTAACGAAGTCCAGTTTATTAATTATTTATTTTATGGATCATGACTTTGGTGTTATATATGAAAAATTATCACCATACCTAAGGTCACCTAGTTTTTTTCTCATGTTATCTTCTAAAAGTTCTATATTTTCATGTTTTACATTTAGGTGTATGATCCATTTTGAATCAGTTTTTGTGAAAGGTGTAAGTTCTGTGACTAGATTAATCTTTCTGCATGCATTTGGATGTTTAGCTGTCTCAGCACCATTTGTTGAAAAGACTGTCTTTGATCCATTGTATTGCCTTTGTTTCTTTGTCAAAGATTAGTTGACTATATTTATGTGGAACTATTTCTGGGCTCTCTGTTTTTTTTTTCTATTTGCCTTTTCTTTTGCCAATATCTCACTGGCTTGATTACTGTCACTTTTTAGCAAGTATTTAAATTGGGTAGTGTTTGTCCTCTAACTTCGTTCTTCTCCTTCAATGTTGTGTTGGTTCTTCTGCTAAAGTTTTGCCTCTCTTTATAAACTTTAGAATCAGTTTATCGATATATTCAAAATCAGTTGCTGGAATTTTGATTGTGATTATGTTATAGCTATTGATCAAGTTGAGAAGAGCTGACATCTTAAAAATATTGAATATTTCTGCCCATGAACGTGGGCAGTCTCTCTATTTATTTAGCTCTTTGATTTCTTTCAATGGCATTGTGTAGTTTTCCACATACATATCTTATACATATTTTGTTAGATTTATATCTACAAGTATCTCTTCCTTGCAGACATTAGGGCATTTTTCTTTGGCCACTATGCTCATCTCTCTTTCCATGAGTTCCTTTCCATGAATATTCTATTATCTAATGGAAATTATTTTCCATTCAAATGACCTGTCTGCCAGCTTTTTATATGTGTTTAGGTGTTGCCTCAGGGTTTAGGTCCCCAAACTGGGATCTTCCATTGGAAGTATAAAGCATTGTGGACAAATGAATATGAAAAAGAACAAGGCACTGTTACTAAATTCAAATGTACCTATCTTCTAGTTTGAAAGAAAGACTTACTCATAAACTATTCAAGGGTGTGAGTAAGAGTCAGTGTGAGGGAGGAGACGGGGAACAGATTAGGAGAGTGGGTAAGAATCAGACTCAGGTTCTAAATTGGAACATGGTGGCAATGGTCTGAGCTTTTAAGTTGTATTCCAGATGAGGATGGGTGGTTATCAAGGTTGGGTAAAGCACAGATTTAAAAATACATATCTTCCTTCCTCCCTCCTCCCTCCTTCTTGTCCTTCCTTCTTTTTTTCCTTTTTTTAATTTTAATTTTTAAATTAGAGTTGACATTCAATATTATTTTATATTGGTTTCAGGTGTACAGTATACTAGTTAGACATTCATATAATTTATGACATTATCCTCCTGATTAGTACCCACGTGGCACTATACAAAATTATTACAATATTTTTGACTATATTCCCTATGCTGCACTTTATATCCCCATGACTATTTTGTAAATACCAATTTGTACTTAATCCCTTCACCTTTTTCACTCAGCTCCCCAACACCCCTCCCATCTAGCAATCATCAATTTATTCTCTGTATCTATGAGTCTATTTCTATTTGTTTATTTTGTTCTCTAGATTCCATATATAAGTGAGATCATATGGTATTCGTCTTTCTCTGTCTGACTTATTTCACTTAACATAATACCCTCTAGGTCCATGCATGTTGTTGCAAATGGTAAGATTTCATTTTTTAAAGCCAACTGTTGTTTGTAGGTACAGCATCTTTGTCCATTCATCTATCGATGGGCACTTAGGTTGCTTCCATATCTTGGCTACTGTAAATAGTGCTAGGGTGTATATATCTATCTGAATTACTGTTTTGGATTTTTTCAGACAAAATCCAGAAGTGGAATTACTGGGTCATATGGTAGCTTTATTTTTAATTTTTTGAGGTACTTTCAAACTGTTTTTCATAGCAGCTGTACCAATTTGCAATTTTGCCAACAGTGCATGAGGGTTCCTTTTTTTACCACATCCTCACCAATACTTGTTTGTTGGTTTATTGATGATAGCCATTCTGACAGGTGTGAGGTGACATCTCATTGTGATTTTAATTTACATTTCTTTGATGATTATTGATGCTTCACATCTTTTCATATGTCTATTGGCCGTCTGTATGTACTCTTTGGAGAAATGCCTACTCAAGTCTTCTGCCCATTTTTTAATTGTATTGTTTGTTTGTTTGGTGCTGAGTTGTGTGAGTTCTTTATAAATTTTGGATATTAATCTGTTGTATGTATCATTGATGAATATCTTTATCCATTCAGTAAGCTGTTTTTCTGTTTTGTTGATGACTTCCTTTGCGGTGCAAAACGTTTTTATTTTGATGTGGTCCCATTTGTTTATTTTTTTTCTTTTGTTTCCCTTGCCTGGGAAGATATATCAGAAAAAATAGTGCTAAGAGCAATGTCAGAGAGTTTACTGCCTTTTTTTCCCTAGGAGTTTTATGGTTTTGGATCTTACATTAAGTCTTTAATCTATCTTGAGTTTATTCTTGTATATATATGGTGTAAGAAGGTTGTCCCATTTCAGTTTTTTGCAGGTTATCTGTTCAGTTTTCCCAATACCACTTACTGAAGGGACTGTCTTTACCCCATTATATATTTCTACCTCCTGTGTTGTAAATGACTGTATAGGCATGGATTTATTCTGTTCCATTGATCTGCGTGTCTATTTTTATGCCACTACTATGCTGCTTTGATTACTTATAGCCTTATAGTATAGTTTGATATCAGGTAGCATGATACCTCTAACTTTGTTCTTTTTTCCCAAGATTGCCATGGCTATTTGGGGTATTTTATGGTTCCATGTAAATTTTAAGGTTATTTGTTCTTTTTCTGCAATAAATGCCATTGGTATTTTGATAGGGATTGCATTGACTATATAGATTGCTTTCGGTAGTATGGACATTTTTAATGATGTTAATTCTTTCTATCCATGAGCACGGTATATGCTTCCATTTATTTGTATCTTCTTCAGTTTCTTTCTTCAATGACTTATAATTTTTCAAGTACAGGTCTTTTACCCCCTTAGTTAAATTTATTCCTGGGTATTTTATTGTTTTTGCTACAATTGTAAATGAGATTATTTTCTTAGTTTCTCTTTCTGATAGTTCATTATTGGTATTTAAAAATGCATCTGATTCCTGAATATTAATTTTGTATCCTGCTACCTTACTGAATTCATTTATCAGTTTTAATAGTTTTCGGCAGAATGTTTAGGGTTCTCTCTATATAGTATTATGTCATCTGCAGATAATGATGGTTTTACTTCTTTCCAATTTGGATGTCTTTTATTTATTTTTTCTTGTCTGATTACTGTGGCTAGGACTTCCAATACTATGTTGGATCAAAGTGGTGAATGTGGACAGTCTTGTCTTGTTCCTGATCTTAAGGAGCAGGCTTTTAGCTTTTCCTCATTGAGTTTATTAACTGTGGGTTTGTTATGTATGGCCTTTATTATAATGAGGTATGTTCCCTTTATTCCTACTTTGCTGAGAGTTTTTATCATAAATGGTTGCTGGATTTTGACAAATGCTTTTTCTACATCTGTTGATATGATCATATAACTTTTAACTTCCAATTTGTTAATGTGGTGTATCACATTAACTGATTTGCAGATATTGAACCAGGCTTGCACCTCAGGAATAAATCTAGTTTATTCACCGTGTATGATATGTCTAATATCTTGATGAATTTGGTTTACTAGTATTTTTTTGAGGATTTTTGCATTTGTGTTCATCATATGGGCCTATAATTTTTTTTTTTTTTTTTGTAATGTCTTTGTCTGGTTTCAGAAACAGGTTAATGGTGGTCTTGTAAAATGAACTTGAGGGCCATCTCTCCTCTTGAAGTTTTTGGAATAATTTGAGAAGAATAGGTGTTAACTCTTCTTTGAATGTTTGGTAAAATTAACCAATTATACCATTCAGTTCAGGAATTTTGTTTGTGGGGATTTTTTTTTTCTTATTGATTTGATTTTGTTAATAGTAATTGGTCAGTTCAGATTTTCTGTTTCTTTTTGTCTCAATCTTGGGAGATTTAATGTTTCTAGGAATTTATCTATTTCTTCAAGATTGTCCAATTTGTTAACATATAATTGCTCTTAGTATTTTTTAATAATCTTTTGTACTTCTGTGGAGTCAGTTGTTACTTCTCCTCTTTCATTTCTGATTTTATTTATTTGGGTCTTCTCTTTTTTTCTTGATCAGTATGGTTAAAGGTTTATCAATTTCATTTATCTTTTCAAAGAACCAGCTCTTGGTTTCATTGATCTTTTATATTGTTTTTTAAGACTCTATTTCATTTATTTCCACTCTGACCTCATTTTTTTCTTCCTTCTACACTTTGGGCTTTGTTTGTTGTTCCTTTTCTATTTCCTTTAAGTGTAAGATTAGATTGTTTATTTGAGATTTTTCTTGTTTTTTGGAATAGGCCTATGCTGTTATGACTTTGCTTCTTAGACTGCTTTTGCTGTGTCTCATAGATTTTGGGTGGTTGTGTTTTCATTTTTATTTGTCCCAAGGTATCTTTTGATTTCTCCCTCAATCTCATTGTTAACTTATTCATTGTTTAATAGCATGTTATTTAGCCTCCATGTGTTTGTGTGCTTTCAGTTTTTTTCTCATAATTGATTTCTAGTTTCTTACCATTGTTGTTGGAGTAGACGCTTGATATGATTTCTGTATTCTTAAATTTACTGAGACTTGTTTTGTGGCTTAACATGTGGCCTATCTTGGAAAATGTTTCATGTGCACTTAAGAAGAATGTATATACTGCTGCTTTGCAGAATGCTCTAAAAAGATCAATTAAATCCATACAGTGAACATTGTGAACATTGGTGAAATGCTCTAGAAAGATCAATTAAATCCATACAGTCTATTGTGTCATTTAAGGCTGCTGTTTCCTCGTTGATTTTCTTTCTGGAAGATCTGTCCATTGGTGTTCCTGGGTGTTAAGGTCCCCTATTATGACTATATTACTGTCAATCTCTCCCTTTATGTTAGCTAATATTAGCTTTATATATTTAGGTGCTCCTATGTTTGGTGCATAAATGTTTACTAGGGTTACATCCTCTTGTTGGATTAATCTCTTTATCATTATGTAATGTCCTTCTTTGTCTGTTATTATACACTTTGCGTTAAAGTCTATTTTGTCTGGTATAAGTATTTTTACCTCAGCTTTTTTTCCCATTTCCATTTGCATGAAATATCTTTTTCATTCCCTTTAGTTTCATTCCGTTTGTCTTTTGATCTGAAGTGAATCTCTTGTAGACAGCATATGAATGGGTCTTGTTTTCTAATCTACTCAGCTACCCTGTCTTTTGATTGGAGATGTAATCCATTTACATTTAAAGTGATATCAATAGGAACATAGTTATTGCCATTTTATTATTCATTTTTATGTTCTTCTCCCTTTTCTTCTTCTTAAAGAAGTACCTTGGTGGTGATGAATTCCTTGAACTTTTTCCCACCTGGGAAGCTTTTTATCTTATCCTCAGTTTTAATCAACAGCCTTGCTGGGTAGAGTAGTCTTGGTTTTAGGTCCTCACTTTACATCTCTTTGAATAATACATGCCAGTCCCTTTTGGCCTACAAAGTTCTGTTGAGAAATCAGCTGACAGTCCTATGGGAGATCCTTTATAAGTTACTAGCTGACTGTTTCTTGTCATTTTTAGGATTCTCTTTGTCTTTAGCGATTGTCATTTTAATTATGATGTGTCTCGGTGTGGGTCTGTTTGGGTTAATCTTGTTTGGGACTCTTTGCACTTCCTGGACTTGTATGTCTCTTTCCTTCACCAGATTAGGGAAGATTTTTGTTATTTTTTCAAATAGGTTCTCAATCCCTTGCTCTCTCTTCTTCTTCTGGTACTGCTATGATGTGTTTGTTGTTATGCTTGAAGAGGTCCTTTAAAGTATCCTTATTAAAAAATTTTTTTTCTTTTTTACTGTGCTGACTGGGCGTTTTCTCCTACCATATCTTCCAAATCACTGATTTAATCCTCTGCTTCATTTAACCTTCTATTGATTCTCTCTAATATATTTTTCATTTTAGTTATTGTATTCTTCATTTCTGATTGGTTCTTTTTTAATGGTATTTATGTCCTTTTTAATGCTTACTATCTCTTTCTTGAAGTTCTCACTGAGATCATCTAGTCTTTCCCTAAGTTTATTGAGCATCCTTATAACCAGTGTTTTAAACTCTGTATCTGGTAAATTGCTTGCCTCCATTTCATTTAGTTTTGTTCTGTCTTTTCATTTGGAACATGTTTTTTTGTTTTTGTTTTTGTTTTTTTCATTTTGGCTGCCTCTCTATATTTGTTTCCATGTATTAGGTAGATCTGCTATGTCTCCCAGTTTTGGCTGAGTTGTCTTCTGTAGTAGGTGCCCTGTGTGGCCCAGTGATGCAGTCTTTCTGATCACCTGTACTGGGTGCTCCAAGAGTGCCTCTTGTGTGGCTTGTGCCCTTCTGTTGTAGTTGAGCCTTGATTACTGTTGGCATGTAGTGGGTGAGATTTACTCTTAGGCTGACTGGCTGTAAGGATTGGCCATACCCATGCGTATGAGCTGCTACGTGTGGGGGCTGACCCCATGGAATAGGAGTCGCCCCAGTGGGGTCATGTGCCTGTTGAGACCACCCTTTTGGTTGTGCTGCTTGTGGGGCTAATCAGATGGTGCTCTTTTGTGGTATGATGCCAGGTATGTTGGTTGTGGGATCCCTTGAGAGGGGTTCCCTTGCAGATCAAAGTCAGCCACTGCCTGTGACTGGCTCAGGACTACCAGTAGGAGCTACAGAGCTATTACCAGTTGGCTGCTGCCTGTACTGGACTTGGAGGCACATGGGAGGATCCGTACTGTGAACTGAGGCTGACCACCACTATTACTGGCCTGGGGCTGCTCAGCAAAATGCTCAGTGCACCCCCAAGGCCTGAGACTGCCTGCCAGCTTCCAGTAAGGCTTAGCAGATCAAAGATCCTCAGGTGGTACATGAATTGGGTAAGGCAGAGTCTCAGGGAGTCACTAGAGTGGGGCAAGTGGTGTTCACCAGGTTAGTGTGGATTCAGATTTGGTGCTAGTGCTAAGCCTGTGGCCACTCACAAAAGTCTCAGGTCACACCAAGGCCAGCTGCCACCTAATTCTGGCCTATAGACCTCTGAGATTTTTTCAAGAAATACTGCAGCTTTGGCTGGGACTGGGGCTGATTGTTCACTACTGAAGTGTCTCCGTAGGTGTGTGAGCTGAGGCCTATTGATTGCTGCTGAAGGAGCCTCGTGTTGTGTGTGGCGTGGGGCTGGTTGCCTACCTATGAAAGTACCTCTGGCAGTGCTTAAGTCGGATGGGATGGGGTCTCAGAGAAGCTAGCGGAGTTCACCAGGGTGATTCAGTTTTGGTTGTGTTGGGGGAGGACTCAACACGGGGATAATGGTGACTGTCCCTTTAGCTCTCACTCTGAAGCCACATAACTCAGTCTTTCTCTGTATGTCTCTGATGCCTCCTGAGCTGCTTTCCCTTTTCCAGAGGCCAGGGTGAGTACCTGTGAGCAAGTGAGTCTGTGCGTGGGCCCTTTGAGAGGATGTCTAGGTGTCTAGCAGCCTTCTTTCTCACCTGGATGATCAGAATCCCTTTTGATTTTCACAACCAGATTTTGTGGGAACTCCTCTTCTTGGCACTGGAGCCATGGGGTGGGGCTGGTGTCCCTTGCTCCCCTGGTGAAGCTCCTCAGTTGAGATATCCCTCTTCATGCTCCACTGCCACATGTGGGTGTGGGGCCAGCCTGTTCCATATCTCCATCCCTTCTACAAGTCTTGATGTGGCCTCTTCTTTATATCCTTAGTTTTAGGAGTTCTGTTTAACTAATCTTTAGATGGTTCTCCAGGTTGATTGTTCTATAATTTAGTTGTAATTTTAATGTGGTCCTGGGAGGAGGCAAGCACAGCATTTACCTACTCCATTTCCTGACCTACTCCAACTCCCAAGATAGATATCTTTCTTGTATTTGAAAATTTTGATTATATTCCAGGAATATTTCTTTTGCATGAATTTTCCACATAGACAAAGTAGACTGTCTAACTGAGGGAATTATCTCTCAGAGGATAGGAAGTAACAAGCAATGAAGACAGCAATGAGATTTCTTTATTTGATTTTGTTGCGTACATGAAAAGAAATTTTTACCTGAACTGATGATCTTCATTCATGATGAATGCTTCCTATTGTGAAGCATTAGGGAAATGATTTTGATGTAGAGGCAAAGAAGGTTGAAATATATTGCAATATGTATGTTATAACCATTTCATTTTTTTTTACCTTAACTAACTATGGATACTTGCATAGAAATTGCTCTTTACTGTCTTTCTGCACAGTAATATTTCCTATGCTTGAGAATACATCATTTCCTCACTGTATTTTGAAGGAAGTTCTAAACCTTCATACCTACTCTATTTGGTCTTTTTATTACTTTATTTTATTCCATAATTTCATCTCTGCTTTCATATATCACATGCTAGCTATTAAGAAATAGATTTATTTTATATTGGAATTCTTCATCTTTAAGAACTCTGTTTTTTAGACATTGCAGATAAAGGGTTAACAAAACCATTTCTCATTCTGCATGAGAATTTTACCTTTGGTCAACTGTCTCCCTGTTCCCCCTGGCAACTGATGAAGGATATATGTTATTTATGTTTCTAAGCAATATTGCTTATATTGGAAAAAGACCTCTGATCACTAAATTGCATCTGGACTGAAAATAACTTTTAATGAAGTATAAATAACTTGATGAGGACACTGTGGCATAAGAGCCCCCTGAATGATACAAGTCTGAGCATATTCCTTGTAGGACTCTGAAAGCGATGCCTCTGTTGTTATTACAGGTATTGGGTTAGATGGATCATGAGGCCTTAAAAGATGGATCCCCAAACATTACCATCACAACCTGTTGATAAGACGAAGCTGAGTTGAATTTATTGCTTACTATTATAAGGGGGAACACTGTCCTCCAAAAATTTGGCAGTGTCTCAGAGCAGAAGAGGAGAGAATTTATTGGGAACTAGAAATTTGATTCATGATGGGTCTTTCAAAGCTGGGCTGAGGGAGTGGTTAGGGGAATTTGCTTTATTAGGACTGGGTAAGGTTCAAGGCTCACAATACAATAGTCCAGGATTGGTGGAAACAGTAAGACGAGAATTTGGGGGCATAAAATTCAAAGAATCTTAAGACATAAACTGTCTGTTGATACTTTTCACTGAAGAATTAATGGGTCTTTGGGAAATTCCTGTAATGAAAAAATCAAACCATTTGCCTGGACAGGATAATGGAGTCCTGGAAAAATAAAGTCACACTAAAGAAGACAGAGGAATAGAACAAAGTCATGTTAACATAGACATTAAGGTATGGTTTCAGTTCTGAGTGTGCAAGCTGAGTGTGAGGGTAGACAATTTCAGTTCTAATGTTTATAAGTCAAGATGGTTTCAGTACCTGCCAGTGGAGTCTCATTTACTCACTCCTGCATTGCCATCTGGAGAGAAGAACACAAGGAACATAGCTCTGTGGACTACCACACGGACTGCTATGAGGTCAAATCCTGTGGGAGAAGATGACTGATGCTGCTGTACTGATAAACGGTGATTTCTGCTCTGTATCCCTCTGAGTCTACTGAGAAAAAAACATGGTCTGTAATAGTATTGTGAGCCTGAATGTTTACCTGGTCAGTATTGCAGACACAAATATGGACTTTACAATTAAATGCCTGGTGTGCATTTTTCAAGAAGATGCTAGCTTTCGCTGGGATTTGTGTTTATGTCAGGGTGTCAGTAAAAATCAGTCATTTTTAGTTACATTCACATTTATACACAGAATTACACTGAGTTATGAGTGGCCATATTCAAAAGCTGTTGTTTGAGCCTTGACATATGTTGCAATTATTTTGGCCACAGTGAATGAAGAGGCCTAGATGACAGGAGCTTGTGCAGCAATTATTTTATAATAATCACAAATAGACCAGCAGAACTTTTTAATCAAACGTGGTCCTGCTGGAATTTTAGAAACAATTGTACTTGTGTTCAGTATTGACATCTAACAATTAAGTTTACTAATAGTATATCTAAAGACAGTGTTACCTGTATAGGTATAGTAATCATATTTAGGAACTACAATCTCCATGTTCAGAATCCGTTCAGTGTATAAGATAAAGTTACATCACTAGGACTGATCATTTCTGCTCTTCATGTGTTTTAAACATACATGAACACTTTAAAAAGTATATATATATACATATATATACACACAAAAGTATATCTATAATATACATATATATACAAAAGTATATATATTATATACATATATATATAATTTCAGAGAGTGATATGCTCTACAAATAAAAATAATACAGGGAACTAGGGTATAGAGAATGACTGGGATGATCAGAGGTTGAGCCATGTTGGAAAGCATGTAGTGGGCTAAGTGTAGCTCTTAGGTTAAGAAATTTTTTAGTTGCAGAGAAAAGAGATGCAAGTAACCTCAAGTTATGGGAGATTTAATATAAGGATGGACATTTAATATAAGGATGGACAATAATCTGTGTACTTAGATTGACTTTTGAGATGTGGTACATTCAGAAATACAAAGGAATGGCCCAAGAAATTAATTTTTCTCTCAAAGTCATCCTTTAAATAAAAAAAAAAAAATTCCTTAAGTGATTTCATTCATCCATTCACTTATCAAATACATATCGAGCTACGTGTTTATTCTGACTATTAAGAATCTAGCAGTGAGCAAGCACACAAACTCCCTCCTATCTTCATGAAACTATCTAAGAGAAATTGCAGTGGACACTTATTAAAAAAACAGCAAGGAAGACTTTGTTCAGTACTATTGCAGTAAGGGAGAGAGATTGAACTCTGCTGAAACAAAAGTCAGGGAGATTGGGTAATGATTAGACCATCTGTGTTTGCTAATTGGTGCTTATCAAAGTTAGGCTCCTACCCTCCTACAGAGACAGAGACAGAAGTGCTATAGTTCTTGATGATTACATTTCAAAGGGATAGCTCCCAAGTCCTTAAATACCTTCCTGTGTTATAAAATTGGCAAAAGTGTGGGAGAAGATTTATATCTCAAAGGGGCAGAGAAAGAATTTATAATTGAAAGTTTTCTAAAGCAAATACTCTAAGAAAAGGGAGGTCAGGGGCCTAACGTCAGGGAAAAACTTGTCTAAAGTTTAACCAAACTTTCAGGAATATTAGAGAGGAATGTTAAGGCCCTCTTGGTGGAGAAAAACAGTAAACATACATGAAAAACTTAAATATATACTTTCAGATAGTGATATGCTTTACAAATAAAAATCATACCAGATGATAGGGTATAGAGAATGACAGGGATGATTGGGAGGTGAGCCATGTAGGAAAGCATGTAGTGCGCTAAATGCAGCTGTTAGGTTAGAGTTTTTTTTAGTTGCAAAGAAAAGAGACTCAAGTGACCACAAATGATAGAAGATCTAATATAAGGATGAGTGTTTTCTGGAACATCAGGAAAGAAACGATGGGACTAGTATGTGGTCCTGGACCATGGTAGCTCTGGGGACCTTGGCCCAAGGCACAGCCAAGTTGTAATATTAGGGAAGTGAGACTGGAAGTGGACACTAGGCCAAAGGGCTGGGAAGCGAGGGAGAAGTATACGAAAATGGAGCCACTCTTTGACCACTTTACATGTCTTACTTCCTTTACTATCTTTTTATTATAGCCTTAACAACCACATCATCACATACTATCATTAAAATGGTTGGAAAAGGGTAACTTTTGGAAAAAAATTTTGGATGACATGACCGTTCAGTCTGTTCTTCTATTTTTCCAGTTTTAGTAGACCTTTACTTGAGTGTCCTACCATTAATATGATTCACTTAGTCCTGTCAATATACTTTTCTATTTTTCTCTTTACGGATGGAATTCTTACCTTCTCTTTTTATCTCTTGACTCCATTCTTGAATCTTTGTAACTTTCCCTAGCACATGGTCTATCACTGCCACTTCAGCCTTTCTCTGATTCAGCTCTCACTGCCTGCTGTATCATTCCCTCAGCATTTCTTGGACCAGTTATTGATACTACAAAACAAGGGTCTTAACTTGAGGATGGGAATAGTTAGGGGAAGTCTCTGAAAAGGTGACATAAGCCCAGAGCTACAAGATGGGTAGAAATTAACCATGCAAAAGGAGTGTTTGGTGGGTTAGGGAGAGTGTATTAAACTTCATGTTTGGAGATTCCCCAGGTGAGAGAATATGAATTTTTGAAGAAAAGAAAGAAGCTTTCTATGACTGGAATAGAGAAAGCAAAAGACAGATGCATGAAGTGAGACTGTAGTGGTAGGCAGGTCGTGTTAAGGAGTTTGGATTAATTTAAAGGCAGCAACAAGTTATTGAAAGATTTAAAGCATCCCCCAGCCTGGCTTGCTTGTACATATATTATAATGTTTGAAAAAAAAAAGTTTTAGGTAATATACTTCTTTTTAGGGTGCGTGTTTTGATCATGCTTTGTATTAGACACAGACTCAATAGATATTAAAGAGAAATTCTTAGCATTTAAAAGTACATTATGGATGTTGCAGAACATTGGTGTTTATTCTATCCATCTCTCTCTCTCTCTCTCTCTCTCTTTCATCTATCTATTACCTTTACTGCTGTGTTTTGATAAGAATATAAATTGGTTAAAACAAGTTGTTTAAATTGAGATCCTCTCCTGAAGCATGTTAACTAATGCATGGAGTAATTAAGCTTATTTCTCTAAAGATCTCTTGGTAGCATGAGTTAGAGAAGTGAATTCTGAATAAGAAAGAAGCAATAGAATTTGTTTTCTGGGTTGAGTTCGCGTAACAAATGTTATTGGCAATTTTCTTTCAGTCTTTAAATTGTACTCTATAAAAGGAAATGGAAGTGGACCTATAGTCATTCATGTATAACATCTATTTAGAATAAGAACACAGTGGTTATGAAATGGAGCTTATGATTGTTTAGTGGTTTTTATCCAGTTGCCTGATATGGTGCTACTTGTGAAGATGAAGTAATTATTAATTATTAATTACAGTATCAGTGCCAGAAGAATCAGAAATTATTAGGAGAGATTTATGTATTAGTTAGTTTATTCTGTAATTAATGTATTATTTTTAATAAATATTTGTTGCCTACTACATGCCAGGGAGTGCTAGAGAGTGTGCTAGGGATAAAAGAATGAATAAACATGATATGAGTACACAATCACAAACAGACAAAAGTCATGAAGGGAATGTACCTGGTCCTTTGAGATTATATAATGAAATGACGTGACCTAGACTGGAGTGAAAGTTTTTCTGAGAAGACAATGACTGGGCTGAGATCTGAAGTATGATTATACCTCAGGCTAAGGACAGGGGCATGAATGAGTTGTAAGACATTCCATTTAGAAAAAATAGCAAATGCATAAACCCTGTGTTTGAGGAAGCATGACATGTTCAAAGAATTGAAAGTTGGATGGAGAGTGAGGTTAAGAGTGTTGAAAGATGAGGTTAGAGTGCTGTGCCGGGGCCAGACCATACAAGTCTGTGTAAACAGCAACAGATTTTAGAACAATGGAAGCTGGTTCTAAAATCATATGATTTTACACAAGGAATGGTTTTAAAGTGATGACTCTTATGTAGTGTTCAGAACAGATTAGATGGGGTCAAATGAATGACTTAAAAGTTATTAGGAAACTTCTATAGGTCCAGCAGTGTTTGTACTATGAGCTAAGGTGGTGACAGTGCAGATGGAGAGAAGCGGATAAATTTGAGATATATTTAGAAGTTAAAATTAATACGATTTTAAGATAGATGGGGTATGGGAGATGTCAGAGAGAGGGGTGACAAGAATACTTCCTGGTTTCTGACTTGCTTAATCAAATGGCTAATGCTTATATTTGCTGAGATATTAGAAAAGGGCCACGTCTGGGCCCTTTTGGGAAGGCAGAAGGGGGATAGTAATTTTTTTTTTTAAATGGGAGAGACTTTTAAATGTCTATGGGAAGGATATAGTTGAAGGAGGAGGAAGTGGCTGGAATTTTGAGCAGAACTGAGAAAGTTTGAAATATAATGAGTAGATGAATTCATAAGAAAAATAGTAAAATTGCTGGGTAGCTGAGAGATGCTTTGATATGGATGATGAATTTATAGTGGAACCAATCTGCCCTTGTGCATATTCAAGATCATGACTTTCTTGAATGGTTCTTAACACAGGCATGAAGAAAGCTGATAAGTGAGCCAGGATTCAGATTTTGATAGAAATTATAATGAAGAGACAGAGATGCTAAGTGATTTAGGGTGTATAGTGTTACAGGGCCACATAAAGAAGACAGTAGAGAATGGACAGGGTTGGTAGATGGGGAAAAAGTAGATCTTTAAGTGGATTAGAGGTTCAGTAAGGTTGAACTACTCTTGCAATTGTTGTAATTGAATGATTTAGTCTAACAGAGAAGAAGATATGGCCAGGTAGCAGGATGATTTTATTCAATACTTCAGAGCTGGTGAAAATTTTAGGATATGACAAACTTCAGATTATGACTGTGGGAGAAGGTGTCTGAGGAGAAGTGGAAAGATTGAGATGAATTGGTGAAGAAACTGTTAGGCTAGGTTGTTGGAAGGGTCATCCATGTAGATAATGAAGATAGTAAAGATTTTAGGTGAAGTTGGACTTGAGAGATATTTAGGAGATATATGAAATAATAACTTTGAGTTCTCCATTCTCCTGGAATATTCACTAGCATGAGTCCATGCAAAGCAAAATAGCAATACATTTCCCAATACAAAATCTAAATAATACCTAACAATTGTATATTAAATTTTATTTTACTATCCATAACTTACCTGTTCGGGGTAATGTCTTGTTAAAATGAGATCTCTGTATCTGGTAGGTATTTACATTGCCTCTAGTCTTAAGTCACACCAAGTATGAAATTCTGTGCACACAAGCACATAACATATCTGTTTTCCCAACATTTGTATTAGTTGGTTTTTTTTCCCTGCATAACATGACCCCCAAATTTTGTGAATAATAGCAATCAGTATTCCTTTAACTCATATGTCTTTAGCTCAACTGGGTAATTCTGCTAACTTGGGCTAGGTTTGACTTATCTCAACTAAGTTTACCCATGCATCTATGGTAGGCTGCTGCTTTGGTTGGTGGCTGACTGGTCTGTGATGACTCAAAGGGATGACTCAGAGGGCTGTTCCTGTGGTCTCTCATCATCCAAAAGCCTAGTAGGTCTTCTTCACATGGCAACTGGGTTCCAAGGCCATGAATTGAGGTGATATACCTCTTGAGGTCTAGGCTTAGAACTGGCACAAGATCGCTTACACCACATTCTGTTGGCCAAAGCAAGTCATAAGGTCAGCCCATACTCAAAGGCTGGGGAAATAGACCTTATCTCTTGGTAGGAGGGTTGCAAAGTCACATTGCCAAGGGGTGTGGAGACAGGAAGGGAAAATAACCACAGCTACCTTTCTTTTTTTTTCAATCTACTATAACATCTGTGTATGAGAATTGGCAAGATGTAGTTGAAACACCATGCAGTTGGATATTATAACTCTATATTTCTGCACTATCACACTCACTTAATTGTTATGTATCCTTTGACAAGAAAGTTTTTTATCATTCCTTTTCTGTTTGTAAAGCAAGAGGAGAAGAAGGTAGGAAAGAATATTAGCTGAGTTCATTAGTGATAATCAAATGAGAGAACTGGTTTATATTTTAAGTGGTTTTGTGATTGAAAGATATTATTTTTATGCTGATAATATTTTGCATCTCTTTAATGTGGAAATCCAGAAAAAAGTCTTGAAGAGTTAATAACACAGAGATGTCTCCTGGATATTGTTTCTCATGCTACTATGCCCCGAGAGGATTGTCAAGTAAGGAAATGGGCTAGAAATGTGGAAATCTGATGACTGAAAGTTCTCCATTAACCTTGCTATGTTCTATTATGTATTTGATATGTTTAATATTCTCTTCCAACAGGGGAAACCAAAGGATTTGTGTGTTTAGGGCTTAAAGGTTGAGAAAGAGGCAGAAAGCCTCTGGAGTGCAGAGGAGGGCACAGAAGGACTGGAAAGTATGAAGTGAAATGAGGCAGAAAATGGATGAGCATATAGACTGGTGGAAAATATAGAATCAAGAAGCTGAAAAAGGTGGTAGTACAGAAGGGGGGTGTTTTTGAGGATTGGCATATAAAAATATTCAGTATTACCTTATGGGTGAAATGAAAATTCTCAACAAGAAAGTAAATAGGATTTATGGCCTGATCTGAAAGTTATGAGGGTGAGTCATAAAATCAGGAAAATTTCTTATTTTACTTATAATATTGAATATAACTCCCTCTCCCCACAGATCATATGATGTGGAAGAAATTATCGATCTGAATTATGTGTTGTGGTGAAATGTTAACCTAACAACATAGCAGCGACTATTGAATGTTCCATAACATTATTTTTGATGTTTAAATATAACATACTTAAAGAAAATTACACCAGTCTTAAGTGTAGAGCTCAAAGGAATTTCACAAAGTGAACCCAACTAGTAACCCAATTAGTAGCCATATAAAGACACAGAATGTTACCAGAACCCCTAAACTCCCCTTGTACTCACTACCCCTCCCCCAACAAAGTTGTTATCTTGACTTCTAATTCCACAGAGGAGTTCCACCTGTTTTTAAGCTTTTTCTAAATGAAATCATCCAGTATATACTCCTTTGTGTCTGGTCTCTTTTGCTCAACATGATGCTTTTTAGATTTATTCTTGTTAATGCATATAGTTCTCGTCTGTTCATGTTTATTTTTGGGTAATATTTCATTGAGTGAATGTGCTATGATTTATTTATCCATTATACTGGAGATGGACATTTGGATTATTTCAAGTTTAAGTATTTCATTTCATTTTAAAACCAAGTCATTTCCTTTGAGTTTTGATTATAGTGATTGCATTAAATTCTCTTTGGTACAAAACAATGGAGAATGAGATAGTGAAAAAAGAACTTTTCAAAGAAAGCAAACTTACTTATTTGTGTATTATTTATTTTGAATAGCAAACTCTGATTATAAGCAGATGAAGGGAATGCTGGACAAATTCAAAGGTGAAACTTTGAGGTTATGTTTGGGAGCAAAAAGGAACTTGGTTTGACTGGAGCACTATTGCTATGCAATGACACGGTAGTAAATGACTTCGCAGGGTAGACAGAGATGGGATTGAAGACCTTTAAGGCCTGCAGAAGATACTGTGTTTAATACATTGTCTATTATGAGCGGTTAGAGGTTATGTGAGTGCTGTCTTTCAGGAAGATTAATATTGCAGCGGTTATTGGGTGTAAGGACAGGAAGACTGCACTGCAGTTGGTTGTCATGGAAAGTTCACTAAGAATCTAAAGGACTAGGTCTGATTAATGCTTTCATTTCTTCCTAGCTATATAACTTTGGGCAAGTTATTTTACCTGAGCTATTCAATGTCCTCATATGAACAATGAGAATAGGCCTGCTATTGTGAGAATGAAATGAGTTGGTCCATGTTAGAGAATTGTAGACTAAATAGAGTTCTAGGGCATCCACAGACCCCTATTGTGGGCCACTGCTGTCCCTGAGTGGGGATAAGAGGGTGGCTAGTATTTAATCACTTTTATTCAGTCATGTACAGAGTACTCATGTTTAAACTAACATTGTGAGTACTAATGCACTTAGTTAAATTATACATTATGCTCTAGGTATAGTGAGTTTTAGAGTGAGGTCAGGTAATGAAGTGGTGAGAAGCAAGGGGTCTGAAACCACACTACCTGTATTTGAATCTTGGCTCTTCCTCTTACTAACTGAATGAACTTAGTCAAATTATTTAACCTTTGTGATCTATGTTTTAATAACAATACCTACAACATAGGATTGTTTTGAAGTTTAAATTAGTTAATACACATAAAGCACTTAGTATGTAGTAAGTGTTCAATATTATCACCTTGTCTGTTTTCCAAGTAGCAATGAATAATCTTGCATTCTGATTGGTTTACTGCATAAAAGTATATGGTACAGCTCCAACTATGATTCAGGCTCCCTACATTAGGGTTATATAGAATGAGCTCAACCTTCATCAATGCTTTGTGTATTTGAACACAATTATAATGCCCTGCCCCATTCTCCTTTTTTTTTTTTTAATTTCATTTTCTTCCACATCGACAAACAGAGTGTATTTTTGAGTTCTTTTTTAGTAGTACTTGTTTGAATGTGTTTTATGTATCTCTCATAGCTGTGGTCTGGTCAGTGGAGAAAAGGAGAATTTCTTTTTTCATACTTGATGCCATAGCTTTATTAATGCAACCCAGAGTTACATTGACTGTTTTGTTGTCTGTATTTTACTGTTAAACCACATTGAGTTTATTATTAACTAAAACCCCCCAAATTCACCTCATCCACATTTTGCTTGTGTTGCAAAATAGTTTTCATTCATTTATTGAATGCATTGACTACTAACATATTACCACATACTAAGCTCTATAATTGACACTAGATATATTCTTCATGGAGTTTAGAATTTCCTAAGATGTCATGCATATAAACAGAGACTTTTGGTAAAGTGTAATCATGATAGCTGTTATAATAGAGATGTGCAAATGGTTATGATAATATGAAGGAAGGACATCTCTTATAGTTAGAGAAAGGATGAGGGTATGATAATGAAGATGACGGGGAGAAGATGTCAGAAAAATGCACGTGGGGGAGAGAATGTCATAACTATAAGTAAGACCTTAGCTACCAAGAGTGTGGGAGGGACAGACCCTTTAAAACGAGGGGACAACCTATAATGTGGCATGAAACAGAATGGACACTCTAGAAACCACACATAGCTGAGCATGGTAAAAGCGTAGAGAGCACGAGGAGAAATTGGTGGGCAAGATGCTGACTAGTTAGGCACATACCAGGTGCTGAATGGCTTTGGATGTCATAGTGGAGAGTTAGTACTTAATCCTAAGGCATTAAAGATTTTAGATCAGAGAGGGACATGATTAGATTCATGTGGTTTTATAAAACACCAGGCTGGTAGCTTGTATACTGTGATCTGCGAATTAAAAGGAGGAAGACTATAGGTAGGGTGGTTAATTAGAGAGGCTATTCCTTGTCACACAAATAAGAAAAAAACATGAAGTTATGACTAAGGCATGGCCTTGGAAATGGGAAAGATGGGTAAATTTTTGAGAGATTTTAAAAGTAGATATGTATCAAACACTTGCTTGAGCACTTTGGTAAGATCTCCAGGACTTGAGAATCAGCTGGATGTGACAGGGTCGGGAGGAACTGTGTCGGGAGGTCTGAGGGCATGGTAGTTATGATGTAGGAAATAGAAAATTGATTCAGGAGAAGAGAAGGATTCCCTTTGGGATCTATTACCATTTGAACACCTTTGGGACATATACATGGAAACGTATAGCGGGCATTTGGCTTCTGTATCAGATTCCCAGAGGAGAGTTTTGTGCTAAGAACTGGACCTGTGAATCATCCATATATAGAAGTCACTTGAAACATTGGTATGTATTAAATCAACCAGGAAAGGGCAGAGGGCAATCATGAGAGAATTCTAACACATAATAGAAGCATGGAGAAAATGATTTTGAAAGAAATGTCAGTAGAGGAGCTGGGTAAAACCAAGGAGAAAGTGATGTCATAGAACCCATGGCAGAGAGTTTACAATGCTTTGTAATACTTAAGTAGTATATTTTGTAATACTTAAGTAGTATTGGACATGGCTTTAGAAAATATGCTTTCTGATCAAGTGGATTCCAGAGCAGATGCCCCTCAGGGTAGACCACCTCCTTTTGGAGAACTCTGCCTACGTCAGAGATCAGGGGAGAGGGTCCTTCCACCGTTTAGGTCTAATTTTAGGAGGCCCTCATTCTTTACAGTCCAGTTGAGAGTTTTGACTGTTTTGTAGTTTGAATGAAGATAAAGCTTCCTCTTTGTTTTTCCTTCTTTTGTTTTTTAGAGAAATGAATTCAGGTAGAAATGACCTTTCTTTGCAATATTTAAACAGAAATACCACAGTTCCTTTAAAAATTTGAGTCAACTAGAGAAAAAGATCTACAGCAACACGTTTTAGTTTTTAACTTAACCCTGTTTGAGTTTTTCATGCATTTTGACTATGGGTTTCTTTAGAGCAGAAGTAAGACATATTTACCCCACTGTCCTCAGGGCTTAACTCAGACTCTGGCATATAGAAATTCTCAATAAATACTTTTGTCTTTCTTGTTCATGATTACGTAGTCTCATTTTTTTTTTAGGGCTTCCAAGCTCTTTTGAATCTTACCTCTCCACATCTCATATCATTGAATTATGACAATTGATCTGAATTTTATTAATGCTACTCTTTTGATCTGCCTAAACTATAACATGTTTTTTTTTTCTCCCCAAGTGTTCAAGTCAAATGAGAATTTATTTTAAGGCTGCATTTATGCCACGACATTTGAGAGTAGGAATTCACATAGAACCAGACTTAAGGATATCAAAGTTGGGAAGAAAATAATCTGTCAAGATGCTTCTGCTTCTCTTTCACATCCACAGGGTCTCTTATTACTACTTCTCTTTGTTCTCTCTCTCTCTCTCTCTCAAATTTTTATTTTGAAAAATTTCAATCATATAGAGTAAAGTATAACCAAATGCATTTTTAACCTTTTTACCTTAACTGTCAAGAACTTTATGATGTCATAATTGGAGTCTTAACTAATGTTACATCTGTTCTGCTACCCGAACCCGTTCCTCTGTGTTGGTCAGAATTAAATCAGAGTAAGTTATGTTAGATTCCTTGTCTTCCTTTTGGAAGATGGAATTAGCAGAAAGGAAGTTATGGAATCCGTGAGACTTGGAGGTGATGATCAGATCAGGGGCTTCCCAGATCACTGCTCTGTCTTTCCTTCTTGTGTCAGGGATGCATTTGTCTTATCTTCCCAGGTGGCTTATTATATGCTTCCAAAAAAGTAACTATGAGACTTTTATATTAAGGAAAGCATATGCTAATTTCCATTTGGATAATGCAATATTTGGAATTTTAAGCTTCTCAACAAAATATGATTTTTTTTTAACTTATGATATTCTTTTCTATGACTATTTCTAGAGGATGGTAAGATTTGGTAGGTAATGTACCCATTCAAGTTCACTCTTCACTTTCTTAGAGCTCTATAAATGTAGGGCTTATCATGACTGTGGCAGGAGGCGGTGGAATCCAATGGTGCACAGAAATATTTCCTGTTTGCTTAACTGTAAGGTTGGGATTCCTTTTTAGAAGTTTTGCTGTTCATAGCTATTATAAAGTAAGAAATAAAAATAAATCTTTTAGAGGAAATATTTTATAGGAGAAGAAATAAAAGGTCTGGACTCATCACCATATTTCTCTACTCTGTATATGTTGCATTTGAGCAATTTTCTCCTTTGTTTTTTCTCTATGCTATTTATACTGTACTTATAAAAATAAATAGTCTTCCCTATCTAATGAAAAGTCATTTTGCATAATAATTTACAAATTTATTATTTCTAAGTGGGGAGGAACCTACATTAAAAATTTTCTTTATAATTTCAGCTTTTTTTGTTGACAAAGTCAGAACTGTATTATATGTATGTTCTTAGTATATAAATGGGGGATCAATTTCATGAAGGTAAGCCATTGTACTGTTCCCTCAACTTTTTCTTTTCTGAAGATGTTTTGTCATTTCTTGTCTTTGATTCAGGGAATCAGCAGTCTCTTCAGTTCTTTAAAAGTGGTGCGTCTCTTGCGACTGGGCCGCGTTGCTAGGAAATTGGACCATTACCTAGAATATGGAGCAGCGGTCCTCGTGCTTCTGGTATGTGTGTTTGGACTAGTTGCCCACTGGCTGGCCTGCATATGGTACAGCATTGGGGACTATGAAGTCATCGATGAAGTCACGAACACCATCCAAATAGACAGTTGGCTCTACCAGCTGGCCTTGAGCATTGGGACTCCATATCGATACAATGCCAGTGCAGGAATATGGGAAGGAGGACCCAGCAAGGATTCACTGTATGTGTCCTCTCTCTACTTTACCATGACAAGCCTTACAACCATAGGATTTGGAAACATAGCTCCTACCACAGATGTGGAAAAGATGTTTTCCGTGGCCATGATGATGGTTGGCTGTAAGTATCTTGTTTTTATTTTTTTATTTATGTAAATCATTGTTGTTGGCAGTTTTCCAGGCTCCAAGCTCTGGCAGGATTAAAATGAAACTATTTTGTCTTCAGAAAGGTGTTTAATCCACATCTTTTGCATTGGTTTAATTTTTATTCATCCTTAGAAAATGAAAATGCAAAATAATATATTTTATTTTTTGGACTGTATTAACACATTTGAAACAGTGTGGACAGACTGATATAAACATCAGAATGGGAACTCTCTGATTTAATTGTGTTCACAATGTTCATTGAATTCCAGAACAGCAGAGATAATCTGTAGTGAGATACCAAGTTTAAAAAATATTTTACCTAATAGTTGAATGCCTGAATTAAAATTGATTTCAGGATACAGATCTATGCAGGTTTTTACAATTAAGACTAGTAAAAAAGGTCTATCACTCTAATCTCCATTCTAGACACTCTACATTAGATATGTACCTATTTGGAAGAATATAAGTATTAGTAAATATAGTAAAATCTTTTCAGCAAGGACAAGGGTGTCTAGGATTTAACATGCATACCTGAGTACTAAATGCCTTGAAGGTGTTCTTGGGAGTAAAATGCTCTCTAACGGACCCAAAGACCCTCGAATTCTACACTCAGACTGAGACTGGATGACATCAGAAGACCAGAACACTAAGGAAATGCCAAAGAAGCTGTTGTAAAAGATCTTAGGAAGACTTGACCACCGTCCATACCTCCAAATTAGGTGATTTATCCTAACCTAGTTCTGATACCTAAAGTAACCTTAAGATCATGGACCTGGAGGTGTGATTAGTGTTATTATCAGCTGTTAAGCCTTTGGATCATGGTCATTGGTTTTTGGTCTAAGCCCTCTTTGTTAAGGTTTCAAATTGCAGAGGTTTATATTTGGACACTGATGGGAAAGATGTTAGAGTATCAGCTGGCCCATAATGGGTCAATATCTTGGGTTTAGGCAAAGTAGTTTTCAGAGTTTAGAATGTCTGAAAGCTATTGGAACACCAGTGTTAGCAGTTGCTTAGCTTCTGTACCTCTATAATCCTTTGCACAGGTACAGAAACAAGAACTCACAGGTTCTATTTGCTGGTTAAAGGTAACAGACAGAGTGAGAATTCCAAATGCTGTTTATACCAGAGTCTTTTAGAAGAAAAATGTTCTTACATACAAAGAGATCCTGATGATTAATTAATCTGTTGCCTACACACCAAAATGGTAAGATGTATTAGCAAAAAAGTACTTTATAAGTTCAGAAGATGACATTTTGTCAGATGTAATATTTATTGCTATACTACTTTTAGTATTTATATAATGCATTTTGCCTTACACTTGGGCATAATTCGATTTTTTTTAAAAAGTCTATTTTCAAGTAATTACAGATTCACTGGAAGTTGCAAACATAGTAAAGAGAGGACCTTTGTGTCCTTCACCTGGTTTCCTCCCATAGTTGCATCTTATAAAACTCCAGAACAAGACCAACACTGACATTGGTACAACGTGGTATTCTGTCATGTGTAGATAGATTCCTGTAACTACCACTGAAATCAAGATACAGAATTGTCCCATTACCACAAATATGTCTCTCATGTTACCGCTCTATAGTCAAACCCATCCTTTCCTCCAAGCATCTCTAACTCTCTGGCAACTATCGCTCTATTCATCTCTGCAATTTTTTGTTTTTTTTGAGAACATTATTCTATAAATGGACTCATACAAAATGTGACCTTTTGAAATTGGCTTTTTCTACTCAGCATAATCCCCTTGAGATCCGTCTGTTGTTGAGTATATCAATGGTTTGTTCCTTTTTATTTCTGAGTACTATTTCATAATTTGATATACTGCTGTTTAACCATTCTTCTATGGAAGGACGTTTTGGTTGTTTCTAGTTTTGGGCTATTATAAATGAAGCAGCTATGAACATTCATATACGATTTTTTGTTTGGACATAAGTTCTCGGTTCTCTGAGATAAATACCCAAAAATGTGATTGCTGGGATATATGGTAAGTATATGTTTAATTTTTCTTTTAAGAAATTGGCAAACTATTTTACAGAATGGATATACTAGCATAGTTAAATTTTTCACAAGAGAATAATAAGAGACGTTAAAGGACACCATTATTCATTTTGTTTCTCAGGCCCCAAACCTGGAAACCATCCTAGGTGTCTGTTTTTTTCTCATGTATTACATCTATTTGTAACAAGTTCTGTTCACTTTACCTTCAGAACTCATTTGATTAGTTCTCTTCACTTCCATAACTTACCACCCAAGACCACGTCACTACCATCACTGACCTGGATATTCGCAGTACTCTCCTATATACTCCTTCTGTTTCTACTCTTATCCCACAATCTCTACCCAAGTGGCCCTTTTAAAGTAAATTAGATCACACCATTCCTCTGCTCAAAGCCGTCCAATTTTTCCAGTGCACATAAAATAAAATCCAGATTCCCCTACCCCTTCTGTCAAAGCCCGAGTGGTCTGGCCTCGCGTGCCATCAAGCTGAATCCTGTCTCGGAGTATTTGTACTCGTTTTCCTCACTGCTTAAAACATCCTTCCTCTGTATTATGCCATGAATTCATGCTGGTCTCCATTCATATGTCCTCTTCAGAAATCCCTCCTAATATGTTCAGAAATTTCTCCATACTATAATTCAGAAATTCTTCCCTACTATAAAAACCACCCCAGCGCCTGCCTCTCTTGTTCTCTGACCTTTAACCTTTTTCTTCTTCATTTTACCCAATAAGACCTAAAACCATGTTGGCTCTGACTCTGTTTTTCTTTCCTTCAGTAAGTAAGCTCCACAAGAGCAGGGTTTTTGTCTGCCCCCCCCTCTTTTTTTTTTTGCTTCTATACACCCAACATTTTAACAATTAAACAATTTTTAATACCATGCTCAATCTAAACTTATTGTATGAATGAATGAACTTGAAGATATCCCTGATGGTCATAGTATCTCCTGTCCTGAATCCACTCCAGTTAAGTCTCTGATGAAGATATGTGCAAGGAAAATGTAGTCCTTGGAATTTGGCCCTGATTCCTTTGTGAAAGCCCTAGTGAGCTCAGGGCTTTTTGTCTGCTTTTAGGAGTGTTGTGGCCCCTTCAGATGGATTATCCCAACCCTAAATCTCCCACTAGGCCTGACGATAAGCTATAAGAGGCTAATCAGTTTAAGCACCAACAACTCTTTCTCTTGCAATGTTTTGCCATTTACCTTCTGCATCTACATCCATTGGAAATTTTCACATAGATTCAAATGAGTTGTCAAAACTTCATTTGGTTCAGAGTTGGTCCCATTCCTTCCCGACTTTATGGATGGCCAATTATATTGCTATATAAAAATTTATTTCTGCTCTTTCCTTTCCCTTTTCTTCAGTTCCTGTCTTGATTTCAAGATGAGGACCTTGCATTAAAATTGGTCCTTTTCCTTTCAGAATTTCCGTTATTTCCTTTCAACACCTGAGCAGTTGTTTTCTGTTAATAAACCAATTTCTGACATCTTTTGCCTGTTGATTTAGGTTTTCTTTTTATGTCTCTGAATAAGTTTCAGTTTCTATAGCCAGAATGTTCCAAGGAAATGCCTTTTAATTTTCTTCTTAGACCTTGGGTCCTTAGTAATTTCATGGCATCTTTCCTTTGCAACCACCTAAAAAGAAAATAGAAAACTGTCAAGACCCATGAAGTGTTACAGTAACTTCCTACGATTCCAAAATTTATTAGATACACACTGCACAAAATATCAGCCAAATGTGGCTGTTGCAGCTGTTTGCAATCTTAGTATGATTTTTTTCCCCTACAATAATACTGAGGAAAACAAACAAAACAAACCACCAGTGTTCTCATAACCCAGTATGTGTTAGCCATAAATGTAGCCAGAGAGAGAGAGAGAGAGAGAGAGAGATAGACAGACAGACAGACAGACAGACAGACAGAGACAGAGACAGAGGTGGGGAGGGAGGAAGGGAGAGAAAGAGAAATCAGAAAGGTTCATGCTTAGGATTCCACATCCGCTATTTTAGAAGCACTGCTTGTAACCTTATGATGCAGTAACAGAAAAATATTTTATCAAAAGTTTGTTGGAAATACCAACTGCCTATATTCTATACAAAAAATGATCACTACTTGTAAATGATACCTTTTTTTCCTGGAGAAAGTCATCTGAAGTTTTCATGCCTTCCAGCAATATTTAGAAATTTCAGTGGCAGCAGTTTCAGTTCCTACATCCTTTCTGAGCCCTCTTTTTTTTAATGGCCCATCTTCTCTTTTACGTTCTTCTACCGCACGCCTTCCCCAGGCTGAATTGCACTTAGACTCTGTGCAGGAACATAGTCTCAAAGTTCTCCTTGTTGATATTGAACAAATCTTCAAAAAAAATTTATGACTGTGGATTACCTTCAAATCTAGACCTTATGTTTCTTTTTGTTCCCTTCTATGTTGGCAAGATCCCCCAATTTTTTGCCATTTACCTGCTAACTAGGAATTTTTTAGACTTATACCTTTTGTTTCTACAGTTGCCCAAGGTAAAGAATTCTCCTGCTCAGATTCTGGAGATAGAAGGTGGTTTGGATCTTCTCAACATATGTCTACTACCTCGTATTCTTTACCCTAAATTTGTCTTTTCTCAGTTTTGGCATGCCTTGGGTGAGCTCCATGGCTCTGACAGCAGCCATCACTACTCCAGGATAGTCAGTTCCCCCCATTTCTCTGTATCTGTGCATTCATGAACGAACCTGATTGCTCTGCTGATGTTCACAAAATTCACTACCAATTGGCTTTTGTGAAACAAGGTATTTTTGCAGTTTGGTTCTGTAGCAGTTGTGGAAAATAACATACATTTTTTTTTTTAAGATCACGCTGTGGGTAATCTCTTTACTAATTTTCTCAGTAAATACTTAATGATGCCTTTCTGAATTGTTTTTTAATCCATTTTATTTATATAATCTTATTATTGAGCCCTTAATACTTTTTTTCCCAAAGATTAACAAACTGACTAATTTTGCTTCTATTCAGAAAGCACCTTAGCACACTAATGATTTGTTTTGGTGGCTATAAAAGAAAGGAATATGAGAATGGAATTTTTTGATGTGATTATTGTTTTGTTTTAATGAACTTTTATAGATCCTCTTCTAAAGATTTATCAAGAAAGATTTACTTAGTTCCTTCTTCATTACTAAATAATCACATAAGTTACGTTTTAGTTTAAGCCATCTATTATAAAAAATGATAGCTTTTATCTTTCATTATGATTCAATAAAAAAAGAAACATAAAATAAAAAGATGTTATGAATAACTTTTGGCCATTAATGATGTGTCTGACCAAATTTGTTATACATATAACAAAACAAAGCAAATATACATATAACAAAGCAAATAAATATGTATATTTATATATATAACAAAGCAAATAAACTATATAGTTTGCTTTATTTTGTTTTAATACATTATTAAATATTAAATGCATTAGTAAACATGTAGACAGCATATTTCAAAGGACTATAAAGTTGGACTTTGGGTATTTATTTTATTTAAAAGCATTTTTACTTATTTCATTGCTGCCTGCTTAGATGCTAAAATAAGGCAGCCTGACTCATGTGGTATTTGACAATCAGAATCTGTCCTGCTGGGATGCCATCTTTAAAAATACAACAAAGCAAAACTAAAAGCTATAAATATGAGAATTGCTGAGGTTTAGTTGGTAGACAGGAATCCCAGTCATAATAATGCTAATCTGCAATTTTCAAATTGAGTGTAATTGATGATAACTCAGTCTTAAGAACTTTCTGTAATTGACTAGTATGTTTTATAATGCAGAAGGCAAATGGTTTAGCACATTTAGAGGTATAGCAGGACCATCTGCCAGTAGGATGTGTATGAAGGGAAATTTGAATCTCCATGTGGGTGATTAAGTGCCACTGGGAGCACTTAGTTACACACTGGTCACTCAGCATCATGCAGAGGAAACTCATGCCATGCATGATATTCTCCGGTTGATGAGTTCATTTAGCATCCTCTGTGGAGTTCAGATAAAAGCCAAGCTGAGATTATGGGCATTGCCCTTACTCCTCTCCATAGGAAAAGGAAATAAATAGAAGATGGGTAGACCCAGAGATTGGGAGAATATAGAATAAGTTGAGGGCAAAGGCCTGTGTGACCTTGGGGAGTCTTTGAATCTCTCTAGGTTTTAGTTTTTTCAATTATGAAATGTAGGAGTTAAAATAAATGACTTCTAGGTCCCTTTCTAGGTGCCACTGCCCATAGAATTGGTCTGATATTGGAGATGAGGTTAATATGGAAAAGGAAAACGTATCACTTAAAAGTTTTAGAGTTTTTTACATAAATTGCATACCTTGTTCTATGGAGAGTAAGATGTGTTTTGTATAGAATATGTTCACTAAAGAGTTAAGAGGGAGACCATCAGGGGATATTATAGAGAAAAAGATATGCTTTTGGAAAGGAAAGTGTTTTTTCATATAGAAATTAGGCAGCTAGGAAGACTAAAAGACATTTGCCTCAGGTCAGAGAAATGGAGCCAGGGAGAAGTCTGTACACCATGCCAGTGGGGACTCTGAAGGATATTTGGCCCAGATGGATATCCAGGCAGGTTTAAAAGTGAGTTGTTACCATTTTCCAATATTAAAAAAATTCCTCCTCTACAAATCGTAATATGAAATTTCAGGTGACTCAGATACAATATTAAGTTATATGTTAATTTTTTTTTTTTTTTTGCCCTTCCTCTTGCGGTGTAGGTAGGCAATGGAGTGTGAACATGCTGATTTTTCATTTCTGGTTTTAGTTTTAGCCAGATGGAGAGAGCTTTAAGCTTAATGTTTATTTTGGAAACTGGGTCAATTCTTTGTGTCTGCTTTACCCCTGCTTATAAAAAAGAATTTTTCTTTTTTACTTCTCTTTAATGAGTTGAATATTCTTGAGGAAAACATTTTGTGGAGCCTAAGTTCAGGGTTATAGGCACCTTTTTTTCATAATTTAGTAGTTTCGGATATATAAGCCAGTAGTTAGAAAAAGACTGCGCGATGTGCATTTTAGTCCATGTTTCTTATTCAAAGTAGAACTTGTATCTTTTGCAGGAATGTTCTCTTACACTCACATTTCTTTTTATGTTTAGTCACTTTTTCACAAAACCTCTCAGATTCTGTTAAGGCCTTAATTTTCTCAGAAAACAACAAGACATTTTCTTAGTGACCTATTAACTAGCTGGCCTCTTTGCGAGAGCTTGGTCTCTGGAACTACCTTGTATCCTTGTATCATTCAAAATTGTTTAATTCAATCAGGCTTGACCCAGTTTTTCTGCTAGGTATTGATATTAGGGAGACAAACTAGACACTTCCTGGCCCTCAATAAGTCATTGATATAGTGAATGTCACACAAGAAAATCGTATAATCATCTTTCTTTCTCTCTCATTCTCCCATCCCCCACTCTGACCCTCACCCTCACCCCACCCCCACCTCCACCTCTACCTTCATCTCCACCTCCACTTCCACCTTCATCTCATCTCTTTCTACTGTGAGCTAAGAGCTAAGACTATGAACAGGTGAACAGAGAAGTTGGGCTGAACTGTAAAGCTAGTGATCGCAGGGTCTGTGTTTGTCCTGTTCATCATTGCATATGTAGCATGAAGCATTGTGCCTAGTTGATAGTTGTACTCATTGAGCATATGTAGAATGAACGAATGAGTGAAAGAAGTTCATCTAGCTCAGCCTATGGAAAATAGGAAGATTTGTAGGAAGAAGCAACTCGAGCTCAGAATACAAAAAGAAGGTAAATGAAGCAAGACTTAGGTACTTATCCAGGTAGAGAGAACATGTGGGGGAAAAAAAAAACAGGAATGAAATGACTTGGCCTTTCTGTGGAACTCCATGTATTTCACTTTGGCTTGACGGGAAAGTAGATGAAGATGGGGAGGAAGGAAGGAATTAGGATGCGCAAAGGCCTGCATAGCTTAATAAAGAGTTTGTATTTTATTCTGAAGGTTGTGGGATAAATAAGATTTTATTGTTTAGCATAGAAGGTGGATTAGAGGAGAGAAAGGCTGTGGGCAGAGAAATCAGTGAGGAGGCTATTGCCTTAATCCAGGAAGACATTAAGGAGGTAGGAATATGGAAAATTGTAAGTTTTAGAATTGGCAAAATCCTTTTTTTTTTTCTTTTTTTTTGGTAAAAGGCCAGATAGTAACTATTGCAGCTTTGCGGGCCTTATGGACTCTGTTACAAGTACTCCCCCTCTGCAGTCATAGTGCTAAAGCAGCCATAGACATAAATGAATGAGCGTGGCGATGTTCCAAAAAAACTTTAATCAGATAGCAGGCCAGTTAGGCACATTGGCAATAGTTTCCCACAGTCCAGGACGCACAACATGGTTTGTGAAAAAGACCATTAGGGTCAGACAAACCTGGGTTTAATTTTGTTATTATTTATTAAGAATTGACATCAATTATCTAAACCATCATCTGAAAAGAGAAGATAATAGTCTCTACATTGCAGTTATTTGGAATACTGAAAAAGGTTGTATGTAAAGTTCTTGAAACATTTTTTAAGTTGTTATTGGTGAGTGGATGCATGTGTCAGATATGGTGGAAGAAGGAATTCAAGAAGACTTGTAGATTTCTGGCTAATTTAGCTGAGTGAATGACAAAGTTCTTTTATGAGATAGGAAAGGAGCAGACGTGACTAGGGGAAGAGGGTAGTTCTTTTTTGGGCATGTTCAGTGAGGCGCCTGCAGGTCATTCGGTTGGAGATGTCCATAGGTTAGGCTGTTAGAAGGGTCCAGTTTAGGTTTCGGAGATGTGAGGCATAGAGACATCTCTTTGAGAGTCAGTGTAAGGAAAGTAACTGATGTCAAGAGAGTGTAGGATAGTGTCAGAATGCTGCTGGCCAAGGGTGGACACTTGAGAGAGAAGTGCCACAGAGAGATTAAGAAGAGAACCTAGAGGTGTAAAAAGGAAGCATGGCTCCTGAAGAAGCATTTGTTGGCTAACAAAGGATGAGAGAACTTCAAGAAGGAAGGGAGAACAGCAAGACAAATGGGACAGCATCAGGCAAGATCTGAGTGGCATTAGCAGGTCATTGGAGACCTTCAGCAAGTAGTTTCATTGGATAGTTGAGGGGAGTTGTCTTTATGAGATCTAAAACCTTTTTTTCTATATGAAGGAAAATAATTTTATAAGTAGCCATTAACTTAGTGTAGGTAGATTATACGTATACAGCATTTTTCACGGCCAATGTTGCTTTTTTTCTGAATCAGTTTTCAAGTTCAAAAACATATTTAAATTAGATTATTAGCTGTATTACACATACATGGAATTTTTCCTCTGTGTTACAAAATAGGAAATAAAATTAACTTGAAGAGAAGTTTTTATAGAATTCCACTTTCTAAGAACAGATATTTTACTCAGGGGAGACTTTTATTTACTGATGATTATAAGGTTATTTGGTGACCTTCCAATAAATTTGATTTTGATTCCTATGAATGCATATGTTGCCTGGGGCAGGTTGTCACCTGGTAGGTGAAGTAGTGTGGTTAGAGAAAAACAATGGATATTTACATAAGCTTTACACATGTGTATCGAGGGTCAATTGACATGTGATCTTAATTTTGATTAAAATAAAATACTTAAAATTTTTTTTCCACAGGATGAAATTTTAACAGATTCATAGATGAATATATTTAGAACATGTTAACATAAATGTCCTTTATGAATGGATTTAAGAATTGCTTTGGTATGCTCAGAGAGGGGATTTTCTAAGCCAGTTTCCAAGTGACTGCTTCTTACCTACTTATTTAATATTTACATAAATTGTGATGACTGAGTTAAGCCTTCTTGGGAGTTCAGGTGCCAGACACATGGTCCTGGCTTTGGGCTGTGTGTATAAGTAAGATTTCTGTGGGATGAGAGCTATATCCAATTTGACTCTCTTGAAATACTGGAAGCTTTAAAAAAAATTCTGAAGCTAACTCTTGAACTGCCTTATAGTTTAGGGGTCCCCATCCCCTGGGCCGTGGATTAGTACCCAATCTATGGCCTGTTAAGAACCGGGCTGCAAAGCAGGAGGTGAGCAGTGGGCAAGTGACTGGAGCTTCATCTGTATTTGTAGCCACTCCCCAGCGCTAGCATCACCGCCTCAGCTCCACCTCAGATCATCAGGCATTAGATTCTCATAGGAGCACCAGTCCCTGGTGCCAAAAAGGTTTTAGATGCTGCCTTTTTTAAACAACACCCAAAAGTCTTCATCTGTGAAAGTCTAATTTTGGGGCCTTACTGATTTAAAATGAATATAAGGGAAGGACACTTAGACTCATACCTCATACTTCTTAAACTTTGGCAAAGGAGACAGAGGTTGCCTCTTTTATTGGGACTTTGGGATGGGAACTTTTCTTACCTCCTTTGTCAGTTTCTTTAGGAAAGACCTCAACTCTCCAACTCCCTTCTCCTAGGAGGGCCTACCTAGAGAATAACATCATTTCCCCAGCTCCCCATGCACACTCCAACACTCTAGGTTCCATCATCCTTGTCCTTTTGCTTCATCATGCCCTAAAAATTTCCCAGTTGGTTCTTCTAATCATGAACACAATTGGGATGTACCTGCCTCTTTTGTTCCTGTTCCAAGATCTCGGAGCACAATTTCGAGTAAACCACACAGCCATGTAAACAGGTGCCACTAAAATGCATGGTCCACAGTCTTATGAATCTTTATTTGTTTTAGGTCATCTTCCTCTCACATTTGCTGAGCAGCTATTATGCAACTCTTGCATGTATTCTTCCCGCTTCTACTAAACCTGTGACTACTCTTCTTCATCTCAGCAGACGGCCTTCCTTTTCTTTCTCTGTAAAAGAAAGGATAGCTGTAGCAGATGCACATTTCTTTCATTCCTGACCCTCCTTTGACAAAGGCAGGCTAGAAGAAGGGTGGGGGATAAAGGCGAGGGGACAGCCAAACCACACACAACCTTGTAGGCCAAAGTGTAGTGGCTTTTTTTTTTTTTTTTTTTATGTCAGGTGGGAAGGATTTAGAGGGTTTTGGGTCCAAGAGTGGCAATCTCTTTTTGTTGATTGTCTTTTGTTTTATAAAGATCAATCTGGCCGCTGTGTGGAATTTAGACTGTAACTGGTCAAGGATGGAAGAGGGCAGACAGGTTAATAATCAAGGTGAGAGATATGGCAGTGGTAGCTAGAATTAGTTACATTCTGGACAGATGGTTAGGACCAACAAAATATGAGGGTATGAGAGAAAGTGGGGGTTAGGATTTACTTTAAGGCTTTCTGTGCAAACAACTGGTGTGCTAAGTTGGGGATCGTCATTTGTCATGTTGAGTGGGCAGTTAGATATGTGAGTCTAGACTTCTGTGGAGGGGTTCAGAGTGAGGACATAGATTTGCTTTGTAACTTGATGTTTTATTTCCTCCAATTGTGTGCCCTTCTCTCTTCTATGTTGTTCATATCTCTATCTTTCTTCTGGTTCCTTGTCATCAGCCAATAGGCATGCTCATGTCTCTTCAATATCGAAAAAAGTACGTTTGTGAATAAACATTCAACTTCGCACTCTATTTACCTATTATCTATCCACCAATTATTCTGTTTTTAGGCATGTCTCCTAAAGCTTGTGTCTTTAATTTCTTTTTTCCATTTACTACTTATTGAAAGTGGGCTTCTTCCTCTGTACTAACTCTCAAAGTACATTTCACAGACACCTTTTCATCCATATAAAAACAGCTCTTTTGGCTTCTTTGATGTTTAGCTCTCTCTGGTTGCTTTCCCACTGCTCTGGCTATTACTTCTCTGTTTGCTTTGCTAAATCGTTATACTCTGTCTCTTAAATATTGAAAACCATGATATTGGGAACAAATTATCGAAAGAACAACTCTCCTGATAGGCTGAGCAGTGTCTTTCTACAAGGAATAATTTAAGGGGCTCCAGCCAACTTCCAGATATTTCTCTGATTACTTTGCTTGATGATCCCTGCTTGTGTGCCCTTCCCTCCCAAAGGCCCCTGTGAAACTGCTATTTTAGTCTCTGAAAGGTGTAAGCCTTTAGCCCCTATCAGCACACCAGCATGCACTGAGTTTTAAACTAGCTCACTGTCACAATGAAAAGAGAAGCTGAGGTTTCAGAGGAGGGTGGAGAAAACACTCAGAGCATAGGGTGCTGGCTGGCAGGCAGGGGCGGGAAGGAACTGAGATGATGATGCCAGAAGAGAAGAGACTCTTCAAGGACTCTTTTTTTCTTCCTAGCTCTATGGTGGAAAAAATAATCAAGGACTGATAATTCACACCTCTTTTCTCTGGTTTCCTGCCATGAGAACTTTCTTTTCCAGTCTGTCTAAAGTGTCCCTGTCTCATTACCCCTTTATTATGGTCTGTAATTATATCCTTTAATTCTTTCTATATATATTTACTGCTTGTCTCTCCAACTAAAATGGGAGCCACAAAGGCAGGGAGATTGTCTGATTTGACTCTGTATTTCTGGTGTAATAAGAGCATAGTAGGTGCTCAATAAATATTTTTGAACAAATGAATTGATTTTGATACTCCATATTTGAAATCTTGTAGATTCAGAGCAAAGCAAAACCACACAGGTTTTCTAGACGTAAGTATTTTAGTGGTGGGTTTAAACAGATATAAAATGAATCTTAGATCTATAAATATGTGGCTGGCTTGAAGCAGGATACACTTCTCTGTTGCTTTTGGTTTCCCATTTCTTTTTTTCACATAAATTTCCTTCTATTCTGCCCACCTTTGTTTCACAGCTCCCCGCCACCCTCCCCCCATGTTTTCTGGGAAAACTGCTAAGATTTTAACTGTAAAAACAAAACACAACAAGAAACAACAACAAAAGAAGCCATTTGCTGTCTCAAGGGCCTGGCACTTGCAAAGAAAAACTATACTTTCAAGATTATTGTTTTGGCTATGGGCTTTTAAAAAGTCTAATTTGAAACTGAAAGCTACACTGCTTTCATTGTTCTCAGCTACATCTGCACTCCCCTTGAAAAGTTACTGCCATTGTTTCAGTGGAGAGGACAGCGGAGGGGCCATTAGGAAGAACTGGGAAATAGAGGGACCGAAAATACTGTGTGTGCGCATGTGTGCGTGCACACATGCACACGTAGTCACGTGCTCATGTTTACTTCATCCTCTATCATGAGCGAGTCCTGGCATATATGAATGAATCTGCTAAACTACCAATCTCTTTTTGGTTACTGGCTACAGAAAGGAACCACCTGGAAATTTGAACGGTTTGGAAACTGTACCACAGACAGAATTTGATGATGAAAGTTTTGATATTCTATTCTATAGAGGCAACGTAAGATTAGGACTGTTTTAACTTTCATCAGAAGCAGAAATATCCTTTTTGTTGTTGTCTGCTAAAGAAAGAAAACCATGTAAGTGTATTTAGAGAAATACGCATCTTGAAATAAATGTGTCCCTTCACCCAAAGGGAAATTTCAGTGGCTTCTATTGTTTGATAAGAGCCTTCCTATAGCTATGTGACTTTTAACTGCTAATTTAGCCTTTATAGAGAAATTTCCAGAGGAAAAAAAGGTGATTGTAATGGGATTTGGTTAATATGACAGCACTAGAGAAGTCAGCTGATACACAGGAAGAGACCCAGGACCCACAGATGGAGGGGAGGATATGCTAAATATTTTCTCAATTTCTGGTTTTCCTGGATTCTTCTAATTTAATCCGTGTGGTAATTCAGATTATCTGCCTTTAAAAAAAATTTAATCTTTAGATCAAAGTAATACATACACATAGTTTAAAAAGCCAAATAGTGCTAAAAGGTTTATTTTAATAAAAGTTTACTGTTCTCCATGTCTTTTTTTTTATTTCTCAGAAACTACCTTAAAGTATTTTTACTTTTTGTTAATATTTATCTTTTTATCTCTAAATAACATGATTATTGGAGAGGATTTTCAGTTTTAGTCATTATGTATCATCTTCCATCTTTGGAAGATGAAAATATAATTCTCTTTTCTGTCCTCTATCCCTTAACCATCCCTACATACGAATATCTACATTTTCCAATTTTCTATCTTCTAAATATATTTAGATCATAATTTATGTTGAATCGGTAGTCTGTTTTCATTGTCACAACTATGCAGACACTATTTATATCTGAGCCACATGTATACTATTATTATTTTTCTGTGCAACGTTTGGTTTTACCGAGGGTAATTATTGTCATTAATTTTTTTTTCTTAGCTTTCCATGTTCTTCACTCTATTTCATTTCCAAACTCTCCTTTATTGTGTAATTCTTATCTCAATATGCTCATATTAGGTAGAGGTCAACTTGTCTTTGGAGCCTTCTGATACTCTCTAGTCTAGACCAATGACTATAGGCCTGACCCACAGCTCTCAGCCTGACATTTTCTTTCATTTCCTTGGGAATCCCTTTGCCATTTGCTTTTTTGAACCTCCTGTTTCCTGTGTGTGTTTTGAAGGAACAATTCTCCAAAGAAACGATGCAGTCTTTTTTTGAGATTGTACATGTCTTAAAATCTCTTTCATTTATCCTTACACTTAATTGATAATTCATATGGGTAGAGATTTAAAGGTTAGTAATGATTTTATGACAGAATTTTGAAGCATTCCTCTTTGGTCTTTGAGTTTTGAATGGAACTATTCAGAAGATTGATTTCATTCACGTGTTTTTATTTTATTTTTTTTTAATTTTAATTTTTTAAATTGAGGTATAATTGACATATAATATTACATTAGTTTCATGTGTACAACATAATGATTCGATATTTGTATACATTGTAAAATGATCACCACAGTAAGTCTAGTTAACATCTAACACCTTACATAGAAGCAACGTTTTTTTATCTTATAATGAGAACTTTTAAGATCTACTATCTTAGCAACTTTCAAATACGCAATACAGTATTGTTAACTCTAGTCACCATACTGTACATTACATTACCAGAACTTAATTATTTTGTAAGTGGAAGTTCGTGCCTTTTGACCCCCCTCACTGATTTCTTCCATCGTTCCACCACCTGCCTCTGGCAACCAACAATTTGTTTTCTATATCTATAAGCTTTTTTGTTTGTTTTGGTTTTGGTTTGGTTTTTTATATTCCACATATGGGTAAGATCACATCATATTTGTCTTCCTCTGACTTATTTCACTTATTAGCATATTATCCTTGAGGTCTGTCCATGTTGTCACAAATGGCAAAATTTCATTCTTTTTGATGGCTGAATAATATTTCATTGTATAAATATACCATATTTTATTCATTCATTTATTCATTCATCAATGGACACTTAAGGTTGTTTCTGTATCTTGGCTATTGTAAATAATGCTGCAATGAACATGGGGGTGCATCTCTCTTCGTGTCAATGATTTTGTTTTTTTCAGATAAATACCCAGAAGTGGAATTGCTGGGTCATATGGTAGCTCTATTTTAAAATTTTTGAAGAACCTTCATAATGTTTTCCCTGGTGGCTGAACCAATTTACATTGCCACCAACAGTGTACAAGGATTCCTTTTCCTCCATATCCTAGCCAATTCTTGTTATTTCTTTTCTTTTTGATAATAGTCATTTTAACAAGTGTGAGGTGATAGCTCGTTGTGGTTTTGATTTATATATCATTGATGGATAATGATGTTGAGCACCTTTTAATGTACCTCTTGGCCATCTGTATGTTTTCTTTGGAAAATTGTCTATTCAGATCTTCTGCCCATTTTTTAATTGAATTATTTGTTTTGCTATTAAGTTGTTTGAGTTCTTTATATATTTTAAATGATAACCTCTTATCAGATATGCGAATTGCAAATATATTCTCCCATTCAGTAGGTTGCCTTTTCATTTTATTGCTTTTGTTTTTTGCTGTGCAGAAACCTTTTAATTCAGTATAGTCTACCTTGTTTATTTTTGCTTTTATTGTTTTTGCTTTTATTGTTTTTCCTTTAGTGTCAGATTGATTAAAGTCTTGATTCTCTTATTTATTTATTTATTTGTATATTTGTCAAGATTTTTATACTTTATTTTTATTTTATTTTTTATTTTTTTATTATGATGACATTGGTTAACAAAATCCTGTAAGTTTCAAGTGTACAATTCAACAGTAAGGCATATATGTATTGCATTGTGTTCACCGCCCATAGTTAGATTTCTGTCACTACATATTTGACCCCTTTTATCCCATCTACCTCCTCCCTGCCCCCCATCCTCTGGTAACCGCTAGTCTATTGTCCATGTCTATGAGTCTCTGTTTGTCCTGTTTGTTGCTTTCAGGTTCATATCCCACATATAAGTGATATCATGTGATTTTCAACTTTTTCTGTCTGGCTTATTTTGTTTAGCGTGATAATCTCGAGGTCCATCCATGTTGTCGCAAATGGCAGTATTTCATCTCTTCTTATAGCTGAGTAATAATCCATTGTATGTATGTATCACATCTTCTTTATCCAGTCATCTATCGTAGGACACTTCGATTGCTTCCGTGTCCTAGCCACTGTGAATAATGCTGCTATGAACATCAGTGTGCAAATATCTTTTTGGATATATGTTTTCAAGTCTTTGGGGTAAATACCCAGTAGAGGGATTGCTGGATCGTGTGGTATATCAATTCTTAGTTTTTTGAGGAAACTTCATACTGTTTTCCATAGTGGCTGTACCAATTTGCACTCCCACCAGCAGTGTCTGAAGGTTCTTTTTTCTTCATATCCTCTCCAACATTTGTTATTACTTGTCCTGTTAATAACAGCTATTCTAACAGATGTGAGGTGGTATCTCATTGTGGTTTTGATTTGCATTTCCCTAATAGCTAGCAATGTTGAGCATCCTTTCATATGTTGGCCATTTGTATTGGTGTCAGATCGATTAAAGTCTTGATTCTTTTAAATAGTACATTTTTCTCTCTCCTTCCTTTCTGGAAACCTTTAGAATCTTCTTTTGGTACCCAATATTACAAAATACTATGGGTAATGTCTTTTTCTGTTGGTCTATTTTTATCTACTCTTCTAGATTTTCAATGGGAATGTTTTATCATTTGGAAATACCTATTTTCCACTCCTGGGAAATTTCCTTGAGTTATTTTATTGCTAAGTTTCTCTTTTTCCTTTTCTTTATTGAAACTCCTATTATTTGGACATTAGATCCCCTGGCTTGATTTTTTAATTTTCTTACCCCTTTCTACAGTGTTCTATGATTTTTTCTTTTTTTCACTCTATGGTGTAGAAGTTTTCCTTAGGCTCAGTTTCTAATCCTTCTACTGAGTTTTTATTTCTCTTAGCCTCAGTCATTTTCTAAGAGCTCAAGAGTTTTCCCTGTGTTCCTTCTTATAACATTCTCTTTTGCGTCTTGAGTTCAAAATCTCTTTTCTCTCTGGGGTGGTTTGACGATCTGTATATCATTTCCATATCCCCACATAGTCTCTGTTTTCTTTAAGTCAATGTTTGATGTGTTGGTTTTGGTCTGTTTTTTTTGTGTTGGAAGCTTTATGCAGATGTTTGGGAATCCTGGATATCTTTTTATGGCTGGACTTGTGACTGTGGTTTAATGTAGGGAGATCTGATTGGGTTATTTTGTGGGGAATACTCAACATCACAATTTTTACATAATTTCTGTTGGGCTGCCAGTTTCCCCAAAGAGGAATTTTTCCAGTTTCCAGGCTGGAAAATGAAGGCATTGCTTCTAGCTTTCTGAAAGCTAAATGGAGAAATAGAATTGGGGGGTTGACATTCAGTGTATAAACTTTCACATACCCCTCCTGCCCCCAATTTCAATGTGCTACCTCTATTTTCTGCTGCTCCTCAGTCCAGAAGTGCTCTTCAGTCTTCTGCTGAGGTGTGAAAGGGGAAATAGCCCGGCATTGTGGAATGAGGGAGGGCATCTGGGAGTTGGATATCTATCTGCTTCTTAAATGGACTATCAACAAATCCTGCAGTTTCAGCTCTACCTTTGCCCCCTCTCTTCCAGACATATCTGGTGGTGGCAATTCCTGGGGTATTTGGAGATTCCGTAGTGCAAATCAGATTGATTCCTGGCTTTCCCTCTGCTGGTTTAAGATTAGTTTTCTCGGATCTGCTAATTCAGTTACCACTTGTCCTGTGCTTTCCAGCTTTCAAAATTTTGTTGTGTGTTTTCATACTCTCTTTGTCCTTGTGGCTTTATGGTTTAATAAATCAATTTACTGTTATTTTGTGGAGTTTTGAGAGGAAGCAGAGGCAAATACAGGTGGTCAGTCCTCCATCTTTGACCGAACCTCTCTGTCTCTACATAGTTTTGTCAGTTCTTCTGGTTTTTTCTTCTCTTTCTTTTGTTCATTATCCAAATTTAGACAGCTCTTGATATAGCTCTAAAAATTCCTACTGCTATTTACCATTAGTCTCAAGCTACTTGGTTAGTAGGGAATATCTAATCATTGCTAAACACATTAGAGGTCCAGTGCTATAGTATCTGTCTACCTAATCTCTAAGTCTGCTCCACTGCCTGCTTGGCTTCTCAGCTATACTACGTGGTTCCTGACCATTGGAAGTCCTGTTCTGTTATGACAACCTCTGTTGAATTACTTCCTCTGGCATTCTTCCCCTCTGTATTTATTAGAGCCAAGCTTTCTTTTATACTACATCAATCCTCAAACTCATCTCTAGCAGAGCATCTTACCCAACTCCTTAAATATATAGACTAACACTATATAAATGATCACACACTCTGTCATTGGCTTGATTGAGTCAGGGGTCTAACATTTTCAAATACGTTTATATTTTAGAGTTAAAGGAAAGTATGAAATTTACTAGCATCATGGGTGCAGCTGGACCTAAATATCTTCAATTTCGTAAAGTCAGGATTCTGTTACTCTCTCAGGACTAGAAATGGTTGGCAATAAAAGAGTGAGAGGAAAAACTACTCAGTACTATGGGCTAAACTTAAAGCAATCAGGGCTAAATTCCTCTTCTCTTAGCCTTTAGTAAATAGCATTTTAGAGTCCATAATGAATTCAGCATAGTGATGTTTGTATTTTGTTGATAAACCTGTTATAGGTGTTTTTCAGTTTGTGTTTGGGCTGAAATACTGTCAGCTGGAACACTTCATTGAGGTACTCAGTGTAGGATGAGAACATATGTGCCTTCGATGAAAGCTGCTTTGCAGTGAAAATCACTGGGTTTCCTGTGAAGCTGTATCTTGTGAACATTGTTATGTAAGCACTGCCTTTAAATCGTTGGCTTGAGTCTCCAGTAAATAGGTTTATAGAGTCTGGGCTTACTGACTGAGCAGGAGTGAAGATGAAATGTCTTACTATTGTGGTATGTGGAACTTTTCTGTTGTTGCATAGAACTTCGCCCACGTAAATTTAAAGCGGAGAAGGCTGACTCGTAAAAATCATCAAGGTTAGTGGTAAAAAGTAAGCTTCGAAAGTATCACGATTAAAGGCTATGCCATATTATAAGTTGAGTAACTAGAGTGTCTGGAATAGAGTGAAGAACAGAGAAATGGTATGGGATGAGGTCAGAAAGGTAATAGGATCTGATCATCCAGGGTCCTGGAGATCATGTTATTCTGTGGATGGGAATCTCTCTAGAGGGTTCCGAGGAGAAAACAACATGATCTGGCATTTTAAGAGCGTCGCTGTGGCCATTGTGTTGAAAGTAAACTCTAGGATGTGAGGAAAGAGACGATTCAGAGTGGCTCTTCAAATAATCTTAGTGAGAAATGATGGTGGCTTGGACAAAAGCCGTAGCAGTGGTGATCTTGGGCAGTGCTGAGGTTCTAGTTATATTTCGAAGATAGATAAAACCAACAGATCAGACATTTGACAGATAAGATGTGGGGTGTTAAGGAAGAGAGAAATTAAGGATGACTCAGTTATTTTTTTTTTACTTTTTTTTTGTCTGTGCATCTCTAGGGCTAGAGATGAGTATAGGGAAAATAGAGATTTTTTGGGGGGAGATGATGTAGAATTAGGAGTTAAATTTTGATAAGTCATGTTAAATTCGAGATGTTTGTTTGATGTCTTTATAGGCAGTTGGATAGAAAAGTCTGGATTTCAGGGGAGAGATTCTGGCTGGAATTTGAGAATTGTTGGTATAGAGCTGATATTTAAAGTCTTGTTGAGACTGGTTGAACCCTCCAGAAGATTGAGAGTAGCTGGAGAAAAGGTCTAAGAACTCAGTTCTGGGGCATTCCAGTATTTAGTGGCCAGTAAGATAAGGTGAAACCAGAAAAGAGACTGATAAGGAGCACTTAGTGAGATAGGGAGAAATCTAAAAGTGAAGTGTCTTGTGGACCAGGTGAAGGAAGTGTTTCAATGAGAGAGCCGCTGTGGCAAGTGCCACTCATAGGTCAAGCAGGACAAGACCTCGGAATTGATCCTTGGATTTTGCATTCTGTGGTAGTCATTTAAGCAGATTTGATGGAATCATGGAATTGAAAGCTCTTACTAACTTAGTTAAGCCTCAGTATTCTCATCTGTAAAATGGGGTTATATTACCTATGTCATAGGGTTATTGTGAGAACTAAATAAATCGATTCACATGAAGTACTCAGAACAGTGCCTAGCAAATTGTAAACAGTAAATAAAGATTTATTTTTGTTGCTTCTAGATGCCTCTATTCGGGTGGACATTAATCGTGAGTCATTATCCTTTTGGGAGGTCCTGCAACTAATTAAGAATCCATCTAACTGAATAAGCATCCAGTCCTTATACCTCCCTGCCAGGCTATCACTGAAGACCTTGTCTAGTGACTCACCAAGGTATAGGTAAATCTGCACAGCATGGGAACACTGTTAAGCAAGAAAAGAGATTTTCACATGACTTCTTCTGCAGGACCACATGATGGGTCATAGTGTTCACTCCTCTTGTTTCTGGATGCTTATCCATTCTAAATCTTGTCAAAAGATAATGTCTAGTTCATCAGTTCGTTATTGGAATTCACTAGTTTCACTATTCTAATTCGAAAATTACAATTGAGTTAGCCTTATTATCTAGTATTTTTCCAACTCTGTATTCCTCAAACAGGGGCATCAGAAGCACAGCTGTCCCTTTGGCAGGTTCTCCACAGTGTCTTGGGATAAAATCTAATGGGGCCAGAATATGTGAACTCTTTTTAGAGCAATTAATGTTTTGTTTTCTTTTTTAATCAGTTTGTCTCCTGTTGGGTTTATGTCCTCTCTCAGCAGTGCTCATTATAATCTATATTCTAGTCTGAATGTCATGCTGCTTGAAATAGAGGACAGGCTGATCAGGAGTCAAGGACTTGTGTATCCTGTGTGACATCCATCAACACTGACCCACAGCCCAAGGAACAGGTGCTGTGGACTGAATTGTGCCTCCCCCAAATATGTATGTTGAAGCTTTAATCTCCATGTGACTATGTTGGAGATAGGGCCTTTAAGGAGATGACTAAGGCTAAATGAAGTTGAAAGAGCGAAGCCTCGATCTGACAGAACTGGTGCCCTTTTAGAAGAGGAAGAGACAATAGGGCTCCCTCTCTACGCTGTAAGGACACAGCAAGAAGATGGCCTTCTGCAAGCTAGGAAGAAAGCTCTCACCAGAACCCCACCATACTGGAATCCCACTTCCAGCTTCCGGACTGTGGGGACATAAATTGTTGTTGCTTAAGCCACCCAGTCTATGGTATATTGTTATAGCAACATAGAAAGACTAACATAGAGGGCCTTGCTTACTTCCTACTATTTGTTGTCTTTAATGTTTTTTTCAGACATTAGTTTTGGGGGCACTTTAGATCTCTAACAATATAGTTAACCATCTACATAGAAGAAAAAAATCTCCATTTAGTCTTTCAAATATTGGCAGGTTCTCTAACTGCATCCAACATAGTACTTTGGGCTGAAGATCATTTAAAAGTTTCATAAATTGATCAGAGCAGCTATGAAAATGCACTTCTAGTTTATCAGTCTCTTTAGCATTGAATTACTTTAATTTCTTAGAATTAAAGGGGTAGGTAGCTGATGTAAGCCTATCCTTCTTACTTTTCTTTCCTTTCTCCCCTTGTTTTTCTTCGGGCAATTAGCATGATTTCCTGCCCAAAACACTTTGAAATGTTTACTGTATGGTACTTCAGGATATATGAAACATTCATCCAGTATTGATCAGTATATAGCCTTTGTAATTTTAAATACATGTGTAAGCCTATAGTGGCAAGAAGAAAGCTTATCTATTCCTCTGGTTTATGCATTGATAACAACAACAAAATATGCCAGTACCTGTGAGGTCTTTTTTCTGACTGTTCTGGTTTTATTTTTCTTAATGTGCGCATTTCTTTCTTCTTTAATATTGTGTCAGAAAGCACTAAAATATTAGGCTATTATTTGTAGTCTCTGGAAATCCATAATTAGAAATCTAATTTCAGATTCCAGAGTTATGTCTGCAAGGGTTGAGTAGAGGCTACATTGTGGCCACACGATTGGGACTGTTGACCATCCCTGCCATACGGAAACAAAAGAGAATGGCTGCATATTGGGAATTTAATGGTTTAAAGACATCAGATATATGTGCCGGGAGCAATGGGAGAGGCTTGTTTAATACTTTAATTATATTGTACTGCAAAATGCAGAATGAATATGTATCTGTATTACCTATATCTATACCTAGATCTCTCTATAACATTATACAACTTATTATATATAAATATATATTTTAAGATGACACATATCTAATTTTGAAGAATATTATGATATTCAAGGGGAAACAATAAAACAGTGTACTTTTGGAAAATTATCAAAGAGGAGGAGGAAACATTAAAATGATCAGTTAAATATGCAAGCTACACTCACAAAAAAGAAAGCCCATATGGTTTAATGCCATACATTAGTTTGTTTTAAATTTTTTGTGTTTTTTTTTCAATTTAAAATGAATGTGCACTTTAATTAGTTTTGAAGGGAGATAAGGAGACATATGTCTTTTAGTAAATACAGAGTAATTTACATAGTGTTCTTTCCCTTATTCTTGGTGATAGGTTATTCCAGTTAACCTACAAAATGTGGCCCACAGAGACCCAGGCCAGCCAATCCTTTATGTGTTGAGAATGTGTGTTTTTTTTTCCTATTACACTTTGCTTAACTGAAAAGAGAGAACTTCTAGGTCCTCATTCATCTATTAATCAATCACTCAAACAGTTATTTGACATATTTCATTTTTATATATGTCTACTATATAATACAAATTTATGTGTATGTTCAGTGCCTTGATATATCTGTCTGGCTATCTATTTGTCTATCAATCTATCTACCAAGATAGGTATGGATGTAAATATAGATATCTAGGCATATGGATACAAAATCCTGCTCCCCAAAACGTCAGAGCTATCAAAAGAAAACTGCTTTACATAGTTGAATCAGAAAGAAATAAAATTTAGATGCCTGAATGTACTTATTTAAGGTGGAACTCAGAATTTATATCCTCTTCACTATGATGTCCTGTAATAAGCCAGAGAAAGAGCCCTGGTTATAGATTTAATCATACATTCCTATATATGTCACAGAGTTGCTATGAGGTCAGATAAAAGAACTCATATGATGAGCATATTTTAAGCTTTTAAGCACAGGAAATCATTGTTGATTTTCTTAGAATGCTCAAAATCTAGCCCCTTATGTGTCTGCTCCTATTGAAATGGGACAAATTTAAAGTGGGTTTTATTCATCATATATTAACCCAGAGGCTAGAAGGCGAAAGGATCAGTCCTGTCCATTCTGAAATTTGGTCATAATCAGCCTGGTGGACCCAGAGACAGGTCAGTCCTGATTCATTTGAGGCCTCGTGAACAGCCAGTGAGATGGGTGGAGAGCTGTTCCAGTGTAGTTCTCTGACGTTATGCTTTCCCAAGGATGGCTGGCTGCTCTTCCTGTGTCGAGAAGTATACACTTCTGGAGAGTCATTTATGGTCATGAGAAATTTTGTGGCACAGTTGAGATTTCCCAGGAGGCTGATGACTCAAAACTTGATCAGATGAGACTGGAGTCATTTCCAAACCTTTTTCCATCTCATTCAATTTCTAGGTGAGACCCAAAGCATTTTCTTTTTGTTACTATCAGACACTGTACATTCAGTTAGAGTTTTGAGATTTTTATCCATAGTCATGAAAACTCAAACGTGTGTGTGTGTGTGTGTGTGTGTGTGTGTGTGTGTGTGTGAAGATTAATTTACCTTCCTTTTTTTTCTCAGTGAAGTGATAGGTTTTTAAGCTCCTATTTTTTCTTTGCTTTGGATTAATGATTTTTGGTAGCAAGAGAATGAAAACAGAGCCTTGTGTCTCTGTAGTCATGTTTAATTACAGAATACACTGAGCCACATTTGACTACTTTTTCTTTCTGAACTGATAATGTCAGCTTCTCCAGTCTGGCATGGAACATGTTTTGCAGCTCTACAACAAAAGATAAAAATAAAATAAATGTTTGGGAAAGTGCTTTGAGATAGCTAAAGATAGAGAGCCACACAAAAGCACACAGGCATTGGTAGGAATGACAAATTAATTGTGCTGCCTTTAAGTGATAACACAGAACAGTTAATGCACTTAATTGCTTTATTGAAATAAAAAGCTCTTTTGCAGTTTGCACAATTTCTCTGTGTAATAAGAATGTTTCATAAATTTATAATTAATGTATGACCTCTGATTTAGAGAGTTTTGGTAATGTATCTCTTTCTGTATTTTTAACCTTATTTTTGTTTTCAGACAGTTTTTTTTCCTTATTGTGTGAATTGAGAACTGAATTCCTAATGAGGTAAGTTATTATAAGTAGTTAGGGAAGAGAAGGAAAGTGAAATTATTTTTAAACATCTAACAGCTTTGAATAATTTATTGATATTTCAGATTTTATGACTTAATGAATTTTGTCTTTAAGATTGTAATTTTTATTTCTTGGTGCAAACATACCCTAAATAAGTTTATTTTGAACACTGAGTTCAGTGTTTTTTAAGTTGTACTGGAAGGTTGAAAATTTCTGAAGTGTCCTCTTGGAACTGGGGTCTCCTTGGAACTGGTAAAGTGGATGAGCAGACAGGGCACCACACTCTAAGCTACATGAGAGTTTTACACCTTGTTGCATGTCTGTCACTTAGCACAGTTGGTACATTGGAAGAAATGAATGAACCAGATAACTCCCATCCTTCCATCCTTGCTTTAACTTGTAAGGTTCTGTTTTTCTCATTTTCTTTATTGCCCTCGGAATATGTTTCCCAGAATTCACTAGAGGAGTTCCAGAGATGAAGTTAAGTATTCTCTGGGGTCTTCTGCACTGTTGCTGCTACTCACACATATCAGTATCCTGGCTCCTCTCTCTATCGTCTGCCTTCTTTTCACCATTCCCCCCAATCATTCCTCCCAGGCCTCCAGCTCCCCTGTACCATTTATACCAGTGGGAGGTGGTGTCCTAAAGTGATGGTCAGGCACCAGTATTCATTCCCCTACTGAACTGGCACAGTGATCAGAAACCCTGCCAACCCATTATGGAGATGGGCGAAAACTGTCAAGCACTGTAGAAATCCAAGGTATAAGTAATAGTTTTATATAGGAGTTTATTGATTTGTCAAAGTAATTGGTATCACCTTGCCAAGATTGGACAGCCTCAGCCATCCTGGGACTTTGGCTCTCTGGTATGCCTTCCTAAGCCTTTATGGACCTCTCTTTGTGCCCTTGGTTTGGAGATGCTATATTTAAATTTAATCATGTTCAATAGACTTTTTGAGCCTTGGTATTCTGAAACAGAGAAAATAATTTTTCCTATCGCAGTGTCCTTAGGTGACATGTGATGAGCAGGTAGATGATAACAATAGTAAATATTTATTATACTTCTGTGTTGGGCAAGGATGATTCTATACATTATCTTATTTTACAATAAAAAGCTGACATTTTATCTTGGATGTCAGGTTGGAATCTAAGTGCTTTGCATAATTTGACTTATTTTATCCTCATAATAACCTTATGAGTTAAGTTATATAATTGCCCACATTTTACAGAGGAGAGAAAAATTGAGCACAGAGATTAAGTAACTTGTTGAAAGCCTCCCAGCTAGTAAAATATGAACCTTGGTTAGGCCGTGCTAGTCTAGTCTAGAACGTCCTTTTATGTTTTTTTCTTTTATCTCTGCAGATCCCAGAGTGCTTTTCTAACTTTATAAAACATAGAAAGAAACCCAGAGCAGTTATATCATTATTAAAATGTCATCTCTAGGGAAGTAGCTATAATATTTGTTTTCTAATATGAAAATAGCTTCTTTTTTTCTGATTATAAAAATAATTTATACTTGTGAAGGAAAATTGCAAAACAATGCAGAAAATACGAATGAGAGATGATAATCACCTGAAGTACTACTACCTAAGGTGTTTGGGTGAATATGCTTTCTGACATGTCTATGCAGATGTACATGTAGCATTTTTATAAATGAGACTATACTGTGCATGTAGTTTGGGTGAATATGCTTTCTGACATTTCTATGCAGATGTACATGTAGCATTTTTATAAATGAGATTATACTGTGCATGTTGTTTTGTAACCTGTTCCTATGCTCAAGATATGTTGGGGATGTCTTTTCTGGAGCAGTGACTGTAAGTTTGTACCATACTTTTGAATGGCTATACAGTGTCATTTTGTATGGCTGCATCATACTTTATTTAAGCAATTCCATATTAATAATTTAAATTATTTCCAGTATTTACATTATAAATAATATCATGATTAATATAATTTCCACAAAATTTTGGGTAGGTGGGCAGTTATTTATTTGGAAGTAAATTCCTGGAAGTGGGATTGTGGGCACAAAGGATATCCATATCTTTTATTTGGGTGTATAGCGCCAAATCTGAAAGATAGTAACAACACTTTACCAATATATTTTGAGAGTGCCCATTTTAAAATTTCTTGCCAATGTTGATTTTTGTCAACTTTAAAGTACCTTTGCCTATCTGATAGTTGAAAATATATATATTTTTTATTTCTAATACTCAATGATTAGTGGGGTTGAATGTATTCTGTTTACTGGCCATTCGTATATGTTTTGCAAATTACCTATTAATGTCCTCTACCAATTGTTTTTATTAGTGTGTGGTGTCTTTTTTATTGATGATGATGATGATTTTTATATGTTAAGGATATAAGCCTTTTGTTTTTCCCGTATGTTACAAGTGTTTTTTTTTCCAGATAGTGGTTAGTTCTTCAGCCTTATAGTTTATTTATTTATCTATTTATTATTTGCCATACAGGAATTTTAAATTTTTATGTGGTCAAAACAAACCTCTTCTTTTATGGATTCTTCTGGCTTTTGAACCATTTTAATAAAACCTTCTTTACCTCGACATTGTAGAAATGCCCTTTTCTTTACAGGACACAGAACAAGGCCATGTAACTCTCACTGTTGTGTGAATCACTTTAAAGTTTACTAAGCTTTCACAAACACTTTCTCAAGTAATTTAGTTCACAGTTCAACATTATTAATAATATTTCTCAGCTGAGGAAAATGAGACAAAGAGAATAAATAACTTAATCACATCACACATCTAGTAAGGATTAGGATATCGGTTAGTCTGATGCTAAAGCCCTACTTTTAGCCATGGCACTACACTATGATCTCTTAGTAACAGAAAAGGAGAGGAATGGGAAGGTTAAATGGCCTCCCTCATGCCAAAAAGTATTCCCCTCTTTTGACAGAAAGCTTATGAACTGAATCCTTGACTGTTACTATGATGCTTGTAGTAATCATATTCCAGTTCGGTTTTTTGAAAGGAATGTCAGTGGAAAAGCAATTAGATGTTAAAAGAAGAGAGAGGGAGAGGAATGTAAAGGTATTAAGAATAATGTGGGGTGTGCTTTGGATTTTAAGAATTAAGAGGATGATGTCCAAGTAGTTAAATGAATTTGTGAAAATGGGTCAATGAGAGAGCACCACATCAGAACGCTTGGTCCATTTTCAGGCAGTCACATTGAGTAAATTCTTCCCTCATCTCATTTCCAGCAAATAGTCAACGCAAGTATTAAGCAGGATTTTACATGTACAATTAGAAAGGATTTTATGCCTGGTATTACACTGGATTTTGATGCAGATAAATTTCTCATTCGCAGAATACTTTTCAGTCTTTGGGTCAGCATTTACTGTCAGAATAAAGAGGTAGGTAGAGTCAGTTGATATCTCATTAATTATAAGCACATGTGTGAATGCACTGGAAATTTTGGCGAGCACTGTATTTGAGACAATACAAAAAGTAAGTTTTTTTTTTCCTCCCTTCTTGTCCCTCTCTGAGGATAGATTTGAGTAGGAAGCAGTAAGCTCAGGATTCCTGGTTTTGCAATGAGATGAACAGAGCTGTCTCATATAAAATATTAGGAAATTCGGTGCAAAACAAAAGCCATATAACAATATAAAGCAATGTTAACAGGAGTAAAGCAGATCTTACACTGACTATGGCAAAACAGTGTCATCATTTTCTAATCTATCCTCTCTCATAGCAGTTAAACACATTTTAAACTGTACTGTAAGCTCCAATTTTTGTTAGTTGGTATTCCTCTTTCATTGCTATGAATCCTCAAACCCTAATTTCTTGCATTTCCAGAAAACAAATCATGTTACCTCCTGCATTAATTGCTTCTGGACCTTTCAGGACTCTACTGAGTGATCAAGTTGATAGAAAATTGCCTCACTGTACCATGTGGACTCTGCTATTTTTATCTTTGTCTGGACCTTTTCTCTTACGGTTGAAGTAAATCAATCATTTGTTGGGATTGAGAACTGTAAAGGATGAGAAGACTATTTTTGCTGAGGCTCAGCATTTATTTGTGCCTGTGCCACACAGGAAGAATATTGTCCTGACCCTCTGTTGAGTTGTGCTTTTCTCCTCTTTAATCAAACCTATCTGTTCCAGAGCCTCTCAGTGTTCTCAGATCCCATTAAGTATGTTTTCTGGCCAGGACATTTTCAGAACAGAATCCAGGATTTATACAGCAGAAGGGAAAGATTTTTTTCTCATCAGAAGGGCAGACAAGGCACCTCACTGGTACAACAAACTTAATTGTTTTAGTGTTCTAATAAAAAGCTTTCCCTTGAAGTTAATTACTTCTCACATCATGGTGGTTCTTTCTAATAAAATAAAGCAATGACCCTAAGAAGAAGCTGATTTTTTGACATGCTATAAAGAACAACATTAAGGAATTTGGTTGCTCAAGAAATTTATTGAACTTCTTTTTATCTGCGTCCTCCTTTCAGTAGTGTTTCTCCAATTAACTGATTATTCCAGATATGGTTGAGAATATGAACATCAGGCTCACTTGGATTAAAATCTTGGCTTTGCCACTTACCATGTCGATGACTTTGGGAAAGTAGCTAATTTCTAAACCATAGTTTCCTCATTTATCAAGCGGGAGTTATAATACTTTTCCCATTAAAATTGCATTTAAGATTAAATGAGATAATATAAATAAAATGCTTTTATTGTACCTGACATCAAATAAGTGTTCAGTGAAAAAGAATTTAGTACTATTAATTGTCACTGATTGTTATCAAACTATTGGTACTTCCGTAAATAGCTAACCTTTACAAATCATTTTTGGAATGACTTTTTTCCTACAAAAATACAAATCGAGAGCTTGCTGTGTGTTCAGCATTGGATATAAAGAAGAATAATACATGACCCTTGAGAGAGTATAGGAGCTCAGGAGATAATTTCACTTTTACTTCCTTCACTTGTTTAAATATCATATAACCCTTTAAAAAGTTTACTGGGAAAGAATATAAGCATACTACCCATAAGAATTCCATTTCTTTCTTTGGTGGTTATTCACCAGATTTCTTCTGCAAATGACAGTAGTTTTGGGGAACTTACAAGCCTTAAATATTCTATTCAATGGGGTGTATGCCAAAACATAGTTTCCATTTTCAAGAAATAGGGAGAGAAAGACTTAGAAGAATATGCAAATTTATATAGTGAGTTGGTGGCATTAATTTAATGCAGATAAAATAAAGCACAATTAGTTATACCCAAATAATTAGTAAGAACCTCACAAGAGTTTTGGTCAGTTACAAAGTCACAGAGCCAATTAGATAAAAAGATTTGTTACATTTCATATATTGATTAATTGGAGCAGGGAGATCTCTGATTGAGACCTGTGGTGTTTTGATCTGATGCTATATTTATTAAATGTTCGGTGTCAGGTACTGGCTCAGCTCTGATAATACAAAGTTGAATAAGACAAAGACCCTGTCCTCAAAGAATGTAAAACCCAAAATTTAAGGGGAAGTTGTCTGACAATTCATGCTTTAGAATTCACTTCCTGTCTATTCTCATTGCTCAAACGTCAAGGTACGCACATTCGAAATGTGAATATTCTCATATTTTATCAAATGTGTTCACTCTTTGTAACATTTCATATGGTGATATTCCATAAAGTCAATTGCCAGATTATGAGGGGCACTTGAACGTTTTTACATAATATACATTACTCTGTTTAGAAGTAGTATATTAATATAGTAGTCAAGTATTTAAATATAATTTAAAATCGTTCCTAATTCCTTAAGTAGTAAGAAAAGGGAACATAAAGAAAATAACAGCAACAACAAAAACCCACCCCAGCTTCATGATCATTTCTAATAAATACATTTTTTCAGTGCAATAATACTTCATACTCAAGCTGAAAAATGACACAAATAAAGGTCGAGTAATACATGGCCTTGATTTTTTAGACTGTCAAACTTAAAAAATGTTCTTTTATTAATTTCAAATCAGTTTCTAGACTAGAACCCAGAAACTGGAATAAGAATAGAAAATATCTTTCTACAGAAAAATTAAGGGAACTGGGACTAGGTAGACCTTATTATGACAGATGGGTTCTTCTCCTACTTGACTCTCTTAAGGATGGTGGTGCTGGAAAATAGACTATTAATTTGCACTACTGTTCTTCCTCTTCAAAGCTTACTTTCTGAATATCGGAACTGTTGATAATGGGTAATGGTTTTGATCTGTTCCTTCTCCTTCCTTTCTTATGTTTACTGAACACTTACTGAACACGAGACACAGTACTAGTGGGGAGAATGAGGTATGCATAGAACTAATGTTTCTTTTGAGGTCAAAGTAGTAGCTATAATAATGTAAGTGCCCTAGTATGTGCAAGGGTAATTCTGCTTCTGTGTTTCCTGGTTGTGTCACCTTGGACTGCTTCTTGATCTTTCTAAGGTTTCGTTTCTTAAATAAAAGGTAACTTGTGAGGCTTAGAGACAGGTATTCATTCATCCATAAACTATATATTTGTTGAACACCTACTATGTGTCAGATACTGTTCTGGGCTCTTGGATTACAACAGTGAACTAAAAAGAATTCCCGCTCTCATGGAGCTTACATTTTAAAAAGAAGAGACAGATAAATAATAGACATAGTAAATAAGGGGATGTGTATTATATTAGGCGATAATAACAGATGGTAAAAGGATAAGTAGAATAGGATCTGGACATTTGAGTGTGTGGGGGTCACAGAGGGAGCCAAGTATGTTCATTGAGAAGGTGATGATTGAAGAAAGACTTGAAGGCAGTGAGTTACCCTGTGCATATCTTATGGAAGTATCTTCCAAACAGAGAAAAGCTAGCATAAAGCCCTTTGTTGAATTGTGCCTACTGTGTTAATAATGAGGAATAATGAGGAAGCCAGTGTGGCTACAGCAGGGTAAGTAACATGCCCCACAAGTGTCTGAGCACTAGTAGACACTACTGAATAACATATTACAGCAGGAGAGGCTGAATGGGCTGAAGTAGGCATCACTGTTTTTGCGGAATGAGTGGTATTTAAGATATACCTTCAGGGACAGATAGGATGTAGACAGTGCCTGCTAATTAGCTTAAGTTTTGTTATTTAGTCCTTGCACTGCAACAGGCTAGGACTTTTCCCCAAACTGTTTTGCCATCATAGCAACATGGTCTAACCAAGCCTCTTGTGTTATTGTCAAAGTTTGGGCATAGTAAGATCCCTCTCCCATCTATATTCTGCATGTCCTTTATATATTTTCAAAGAAACATGTATGTATAATATGTATAAATGTACATGTAATATGTTTTAAGTACATGTAAAATATATATAAATGTGAGAAGAGAATGATTTCCTTTGTTTCCAATGAATGAACAGTTCTAGTCACTTATAAAGCCACATTGCAACCCCCTCTTTTTATGAAGTTTTATATAAAATCATAATTTAATTATCTGTTTTCAACTGTCACTCTGTTAGAGTCAGTTTTACTTAATTTTTTCAGCGATTGGAATTCTGAAGTATTCTCTCTCTTCCTCCCTTCCTCCCTCAAACGCACACACAGAAACACACATACACACCTCTTTCAACTTAAGGGGTGGTTTGGAGGCCTAGAAATTAGGCCAACATAAATGATGACTCACCATGAGTAACTCAATAGAGATGGTGATTAATGGTTTCTATTTTTATAGAAGGAATATGGTTAACATCTGAAGCTCTTTATATATCATTAGTAAATTTAATTTTTTTATAATCACCTTTGATATATTTTCCTATTTTAAGAAAACACATTAGAGTGTTATTTATGTACTCCTAAAAATTCATTCTGCTTATATCTATTAGCAGGATTTCTGCAAATGTGTGTGTGTTTTTTTTGTTGTTGTTGATATTCTCTCAGACTTAAGGATGAGGTGAGAATTAATTCTTGATTTTCATACACAGGGTAAGAGATTTTAGTTGGGGAGGTTTGAAACTAAAATTCTTGCTCTTCTCTCCAAGACTCTAAGAGCATGTTATGGGAAGAAAGCCAATAACAATTCTTTTTAAACCTCAAGGATGTATTACTGCTCTACAGTTACTTGAAAGATGAATAAAATTCTTTGACAAACTATGTTATTTTAGGTAATGATTATGAATCATTAAGAAACCAAAGCTTTTTCCAGTATGCATTAAAAACCATTTTGCCTTGGATTTTATAGTGTTCTTACACTTTAACTTCTCTTGAGCACTATAATTATTCTAGGTGGTTATATAAATTGAATTTGGAGAGTTCTTATTAATTAGACAAACCACTGCTGTATTACTTACATTTCTGAATCAGCTGCCCATCACTACTCTCCAAATATACAAGTTTTTAAATTTATTTTGACATGTGGTCTGTTGTTGATTTATGTCACAATTGATTATTCATGGCTCATTTTATATTCTAGGCCAAAAAGATACATTAGATTTATCCTGTGGCTTCATTCGTCTTGACAAATCACTGCCCCAATCCCTCCCCCTCATACATTTTTACTCCTGAGGAAGAAAATATTTAACTAAGTACCTATTTAGAAATCATTTTCAGATAGGTGTTATTAGAAAATACTTATATATTTGTTAGGTAATTCTACACAATTTAAGGGAAGAAAAATTTATCACTTTTTTTGCTGTTCGTAGCAATTTTATATTTCCAACAGGGTTTTTCATCTCAAATAGACAAATATACCAAATCTGTGAAGCTTGAAGGGACACATACCTTGATATGTGTAAATTACTTCAATGTTAAAAAAGTTAGTTGAAACTTTCTACTCTCTCTCATTTCACACTCAAAATGGCATATAAAAATGATTAATCTTATTTTTAACTATGTTGTATTTGCACACAGGAGAATGTTTTTTAAACCAGTTGTTAAAATAAATCAAGTTACAAGAGATACTAAAAGAAAATAGAATGAGGTAAGAGAATGGAAGTCTAGATTCCGATTTAATTCAGCAAACATTCTAAGGACCAAAAGACAAAGATTGTTGTCATCATCAATTTTCAATGTATTATTATAAAATAATTATTAATACTAAATTGACTGAGTGTTTATTTTTTTATTTTTAAATTATTTTTAAAGTTTATTTATTTAAATTAGTTTCAAGTATACAATACATTGGTTAGACATCTGTATAGTTCATGAAATGATTCCCCCAGTTGCTCCCTCCCTCCCCTGGTCCTCCACCTAGTCGTTGTATTAATGCTAACTGCATTCCCTATGCTATACTCTCCATCCTCGTGACCAACTATCCACTACTAATTTGTACTTTTTTTAACCCTTCACCCCATTCTTCCAGCTTCCCAAACCTCTTCCCCTCTGCCCATCACCAAATTCTCCACTAAGGGGCCCCCAAACCACCCCTTAAGTCGATTAGTTTGTTCTCTTTTGCTCCTTAGATTCTGCATATAAATGAAATCATATGGTATTTATCTTTCTATGTCTGACTTATTTCACTCAGCATAATAACCTCTAGGTCCATCCATGTCATTGCAAATGGTAGGATTTCATTTTTTTTAATGGCTGAGTAATATTCCATTGTATATATGAACCATAATTTCTATGTCCAGTCATCTGTCGATGGGAATTTAAGTTTCTTTCATATTTTGACTATTGTAAATTGTGCTGCCATGAATATTGGGGTGCATAGATCTTTACAAATTATTGTATTGTTTATCTTTGGATAAATACTCAGAAGTGCAAAGTGGCTGTACCAATTTGCAATCCCACCAACAATGTATGAGAGTTCCCTTTTCTCCACATCCTTGCCAACACTTGTTGTTTTCTGAGTGTTTCTTATGTTAGGGACATTTTAATACAATTTTTTTGTTCTTTTACATGTACCATCTCATTTAATCCTCATAACAATCCTGAGAAGTAGGTAGGTCTAGATAAACATAATCTTTACTCATATATATATGTGTATATATATATATATATATATATTTCTGTACATTTTATTCCTCCCTAGTTTTATTGATATAACTGACATATAATATTGTGTAAGTTTAAGGCATATATCATGATGTATTAAAATATGTATATATTGTGAAATAGAGTAGTAAAGCACATTCTGTTTTGAGATTTTAAAAATTAACTAGTTAAGAGCATTTACTAACTTGAAATGTTTATTTTTCTTATATATAAAATTTTCTCATATAATGGGCCTACTTCTCTGTCTTCTGCTTTATTGTTTAAGATGTCTATTTCTGAACCAATGTCATGTTATATTAATTTATACATCTTTGTAATATTTTTTGATATCTTGTAGGGTATAATTCCAGGCTTTGGCTTTCCCTGAACATTAACTCCTCTATATAAATTTCAAAAGTATCTTGTCATATTTCTTTAAAACATTCTATTGGACTCTTCATTAAGATGTATTGAATTTATAGATTAAATTGGGATCATTAACATATTTATAGCATCAGCACTTCCCCTCCATGCACATGGTATATACCAATTTATTCAGGTATTCTTGTATGTCCTTCATTCAACAAATATTTTTTGGGAGCACACGCTATTTTAGGGCACTGTTCTAGGTGTTGGGGATACAATATTGATTAAAACACTTCTGCTCTTAAGTTGCTTATATTCTGGTGGGAGAAGAGAGAAAACAAGCAAATAAGATTCAAATATATAATGTGTTCCATTGTGATAAGAAGAAAAATAAAGTAAGTTATAGGGAGAGAGAACAATAGAAGTATGTGTGTGTTCTTGTTTGATTAGGGAAATCTTCGCTGATGAAGTAACATTTGAACAGGAGAGGAAGTGAGCCATGCTTTTTATCTTGAGAAAGAGCTGCTTTTCACAGGGAACAACAGACGTAAATCTCTGAGACAGGAGGCTGCCTGATGTGTGTTTTTTTTAAAAAAAAACAGTACAGAACCCAGAGTGGTTAGAGTATAGCGAGAGAGAGAGAGAGAGAGAAACATTTTGTAATGTGTCCATAAAGATCTTGAATATTTCTTACTAGGTTTATTTCCAGGTATTTCACAGTCTTTGCTTTGAATATCTTTTTTTATGTTCTTTGTAAAATCACCTTTTTAATTGGTGTATAGAGAATTACTGGTTCTCGTATATTGAATTTATATCTGGTCACATTTCTGAACTTAGTCTTAGTAATTTAATAGTTGATTCTATTGATTTTTCTATTAAGTGACAATCCTGCTAATGACTATTTATCTTTTCTATCCTAGCCTATATGGTTTTTTCCTTGTCATTTTATTTCTAGGATGCTTAGTAAAATATGTAGTAGTAGCTAAAAAAGTGAGCATTTTTTCCTTTTCTCTAATTTTAATAAAATGCTTCTAATTTCACAATAAAGCATGATGTATGCTATTTCGCTTTTAATGAAACAGAGGAAATTTTCTCTTATTTATAATTTATTAAGAGACTTTTTAAAAATAGAAACTTTCAATAGCTATTAGGAAGTTCATATTGGGGGGGTGTATTATGTTAATGTATTGAATTGCACTGATATCTCCTTATGTAGACCTATTTTTCAATTCTTGGACATACATTGATTAAACAAATATTAAATGTCTATAGTTACAGGCAATGTTCTAGGCATCTGAGTTATATCAATGAATGAAACACCCCCTCCAAATCCTGAACTCATGGAACTTGCATTCTAATGATAGAAGGCAGAATGCAAGCAATAAATATATTAAATGAGAAAATTATATTTTTAGTTAGAAGTGATAAATGTGATGAAAAACAGAGACAGCAGGTAAGGGGAATCAGGTGTGGAGAGTGGGTTTGTACTCTTTGAGTTAAGTGGGCTGATGTTGGGGGTTCTGAGCAGGGCAGTGGTATGACCTGACTGTGGCTCTGCCCGATCACTGGACTAATAGACTGTGGGGGATGATTGACATAAGGAGAGATCTCAATGCAATTGACTATATAACATCACACACACACACACACACACACACACTATTAGTCCACTATTAGTAAGCAAGCAGAGCCACAGGCAGGTCACGCCACTCCTCTGCTCAGAACCCCCAAAGAAGAAGCAGGAGACGTGTTACTATAGCAGAATAGGAGGGAAATGATGGAGACAGACCTGGTGAATGGTTGTAGAGGTGATGAAAATTTACTTCTATTTTGAAACAGAGCTAAATGTGTTTTCTAGATTTCTCAATTGCATACAGGGTATGAGAGGAAAAGAGGTTAAGGTTTTTGGACTGAGCAAACTGATCATAATGTTTCTTTCTTTTAATAAATAGCTTGATCTTTCTTTAGTAAATAGCTGATAATTTATTTAGGATTTTTTCAATGATGCTCAAAATTTTGCTAGGATTGTCTGTTCTTCCATAACCCTTATTTGGTTATATTAGCCTGGGTAAATTTTTGTATGTTTGAGAGCAACTTCTATAAAATGAGTTTTCTTTTACTTAAAACTTTGGTTAAGTTTGCTCAAAAAATCATTTGGACCTGTGCCCTGTTAGTGGAGGCATGTGTCAGGGGTTTCCAGGACCACCTCCAAGTTTGGCGATCTGCTAGGGCTCACAGGATTCCATATTTAGTTGTACTCTTGGCTAAGATTTCTTAC